>NW_004444142.1:1196890-1297209 GCF_000243295.1 Trichechus manatus latirostris
AAAAGACTGTCTTTTCCCCATTTGATGGACTTTGGGCCCTTGTCAAAGATCAGGTGACCGTAGGTGGATGGATTTCCATCTGGGTTCTCAATTCTGTTCCATTGGTCAATGTATCTGTCGTTGTACCAGTACTGTCTCTCATAAGTTTTGATCCAAGTCTTCCTCATTAAAACCCTTGCACACTGATCTCCTTCTCAAAGCTGGCTTTCTCTGAAACCTAGTCTTCAACACTAACCATCACAGTTTGCATTCCTCCAAGAGCTAGATTTGAGGATGGAGTTATATTTATTAACGTCAGTGATTAATTTTACAATTAAAAAGGAATCATCATTGTATTATTTTGAGCCAAGATTAATAGTTGAATACTTTGTATATATTTTCTGTATTATGTGGCCACTCAAAAAATACTAACTTCCCATTTCTGTCATCAACATCAACCAAGGTAACTGTAGTTGGATTTAACTTCGAAGGTTTTACTCTGTTATACATAGTATATGCACACATATACACACTCACACAATCTATTGATTCTTTCTGGCAGTGGCTCTCAGCCAGGACCAACCCCACACACCCACCCAAGGGACATCTGGCAATGTCTGGGGACATTTTGTTTGTCACAACTGAGAGGAAAATGTTATTGTTACCTAGTGATTAGAGATCAGGGACGCTGCTGAACATCCTACATCGCACATGACAACCCCTACAACAAAGATTTATGAGGCCTAAAATGTCAATCGTGATAAGGTTGAGAAATTCAGATCTATGGATTGATAGATGACAAAGGAAAAAAAGATAAAATAATCTGTGTGATGAAATACAGTTTGTTATATTAGGTGCCTATAATATAGGGTTTCTATGAGTCAAAACAGACTCGACAGCAACAGGTTTTTGGAGCCCTGGTGGAGCAATGGTTAAGAGCTTGGCTGCTAACCAAAAGATCGGCAGTTTGAATCTACCAGTTGCTCTTTGGAACCTTTATGGGCAGTTCTACTCTGTCCTGTAGTGTCGCTATGAGTTGGAATCGACTTGATGGTTATGGGTTTTTTTTCCTGGGTTTTATATAACAAGCATCTTTAAAAAAAAAAAAAAAAAAACAGTTTCAAAAATCACTTTGAAACAAAACACCAGCATTAAAGATTAGAGATGGAAGGGCTAGTACTGAATGAAAGTGACATGTACACTGAATAAGGTAATAGTGATGCTGCTTCTTAGGGGTGGGAAATGTGAAGCAGCAGCAAATGTCACTCAAAATCAATAGAAAAATCAGCCAATAGAAACCCAGCCAGAAATAAAAGAGATGATGGATTTAGCACAAAACATTAAGACAACTATATAATTTATATGTTTATAAGTATGCTTAAGATTTAAAAGAAATTTTAGTGAGGACAAGACTGAAAGATATATAAAATAGACACAATTTTGGAAGGTTTATAAAGAAAAAAGTGAGCAGGCAAAACTAAACTGCATAAGGAAAGAAAAATGGACATATTAAGATGAGTAGAGATTACTTTTAAGTTATAAGAATAATTTTATAATAATACATATGAAAACATAATTAAAATGGAAATTTTTCTAGCTAAATATTACTTATCAAAATTAACTCAAAAAATAGAAAACCTAAACAAACCAACAACGTTAAAGAAAATGGATTGTTACTCAACAATTCTTGATTATTTCCACCCCCCTCCAATAGAAACAAAACACACACACACACACAAAACAAAAACAAACTTTGTTATAGTTTCCTCGTACAAATTTTATAAAACCAACAAGAAATATAAAATTTATATCTTACTCAAATGATTTCAAAAGATAGTAAAGAAAGTGCCCCAATCCATTATATGAGGATCATGATTAAATATAAAGTATACCCATTGCTGTTGAGTTGATGCTGACCCATAGCAACCCTATAGGACAGAGTAGGACTGTCCCCATAGGGTTTCCAAGCCTGTAATCTTTACAGAAACAGACGCATCTTTCTCCTGCAGAGCTGCTGGTGGACTGGAACCACTGATCTTTCAGTTAACAGCCTTACCCATTGCTGTGGATCGATTCTAACTTACAGCGACCCTATCTTAATACCCCAACTCTGTCATTAAATGCCTGCATGATCTTGGGTAAATTACCTAACCTCTAGTAGTGTATTTCTCATCTATAAAAGTGTTAATAAGACCTACTGAGGAGAGAAAAATCCTAATCTGAATGTTCATTTCTTCCTCACTTTTGTCGGTAGAGATGGCCTGCTCTGAGTTAGTTCAATGGAAAAAAAAGCATCCCCTCAGCATCAAAGACTTCCCTTTGTAATAAGGTCATATTCGTGATCAAGAAGGATACACTGTTATTTTCTAGATTCATGCATGTTGTAGCATGTATCAGGACTTTATTGCTCTTTATAGCTAAGTAATCAGTCACTCAAAGACAAATATTGTATGATTCCACTATATGAAATATTTTCCCATTGCTGTTGAGTTGACTCTGACTCATAGTGACATTAAGGACAGAATAGAACTGCCCCATAGGGTTCCTATGGGAGTGGCTGATGGAGTCGAACTGCCAGCTTTTTGGTTAGCAGCCTGAGCTCTTAACCACTGTGCCACCACAGCTCTAGAACAGACAAATTTATACAGACCTAAGGTTATTAGTGGTTACCAGGGAAAAGTGGGAGGGAGGAGAAAATGGGGACTCACTGCTTTGGAAACACTAAGCTTCTGTTAAGGGTGATGGTAAAATTTGGAAATGGATAATAATGATGGTTCCACAACTTGATGAAGACAATTATCATCATGTTGTACATATTAAGAATGTTGAAATGGCAAATGCCTTTTTTTTTTTTTTAACCATGTAGATACTTGCCACAATTAAAAAAGAGTAGATGCTCCCCTTGCTTCGGAGTCACACAGATGTATCTTGTCCCCACTCCTACAAGTATGGGCTATGATGCCTCACTATGGAAATCTTGGCCATGGCGTGTGTGGTCCAGCTTTGCCTAACAGAAGCGTATCTCTCCATACTATACTGAAAGCTTGGGTGCCATGCGTGTTCTGCTACTTCTCTGTTTATAAGTTCATTCGTTTGTTTTTCCTCCAAGAAGAACTATTTTCTGTTTCAGTGTTTGACAATAATGGGAAGTAAATCTCTTGCCCCTTGCATAATACCTAGTTAATATGTTAATTACGAGCTACAAGAAAGATACCAATTGAACCTATCATTGCATTTAATTATTGGATATAACTTATTGTGAAAGACTCCTCCTACTCAATGTATTTGCACTGCACCATCACAAAAATGATTTTATTTATCAATATATCCCTTTTTTTTTAAAAAAAAAAAAAAAACCTCTCCTTTGGCTTTTATATTCGTCCATTTCACCTCTTCTTCCTATTTACCCTTATGTGTTGTATAAAATTATTTTAATCCTGCATGCAAAATTACAGAATGTTATATGTCAATCTGCATTTTAGACCAGAATTGGACATGTAGGACTGAATGTTACCCAACTTGAGCAAGGAGAAATTTCCTTACGTTATTACTTTGTCCTTCCCTGACAATGCAGGGCCTGAGATACATGTTTGCACTCTGTTTTCTGTCTGCCTTGGATTGCTATAATGAGTTGAGCTGTCAGTGGCGAGTATGTTCCAAAAGGACTATGAATATGTAGAACTCTGCAAGATAAGATGAACCTGAGTATATAATATTGACTCCAAGGTCACTGTATTTCAGGGTTATGCCATATTACTAGTATTATTACGCAACATTCATTTTTCAAGAGGTTTTCATGAAACTGTCCTAGCACATGCATATAAAGGATGTTGATCTTGCTTGTTTCTGATGTCAATCAAAATTATAAAGTAGGGTGAAGGAATAGACATGTATGGTGCACCTATTAGTTACTGTCCTCATTTTTCTCCATTGTCCTAACTTTATTTTTAGAACTTTGTCCTCCATATCCTTCCAGTAACCGACTTTTCAACTGATACACCATCCAAGGTCCCTCTCTACAGAAGTAGCTCATTTTAATGGAGTTGTCATTTTACTATCCCCATCAAAATCTCCTTGTGCCTCATTCTGCTAAATGCTCAAAAGGTAAAGGACTACTAATAAAAGCTTTTCAGAGTTGAACAATTCACAGAGTTGTTTCATAGAGCGTTTTAATTGATTCTGCCGTGTAAATTTGATAAACTTGTTACAAGATATTAAGGCCAATCATGAGAGTAAATACATTGCATTTTTAACCAGAGCTTTTTAAAAATGATAACCAAATACTAAAAGCAACATTTTGGGGAAGGGATATCTGTGTTGGTCTTGGTGAGGTACTTTTGCTAGGGCTGCCTCTACTTGAATTTTATGTTGTCAGGACAGTGGGGAATGACAGGATCCCCCTCTTCACTATGAAAAGTAGAAGCTAATCTTTTAAGAGAACCAGTGTTTCTTTGTTATTCTTGTCTTATTTCCCATGACAACACCCTGTGATTGATGAGTTTTAAAAGGATACAAAGAATATATGTCTACACTGATTCATTAAATGCCTTAGATGGTTTAATACTTCAGATTTCATGACTTTGGATAGACATTCTGAGAACTTCTAGTGGGAATTGCAGAGAAGTACCCACAGAGGTTTTATTCCTAGTTTGTGCAACGTCAAGTGAATCTGAGTAATCTGTAAAATCCATCTACCTGACAATATTTCTTGCTGTCCCCAGTAATTATTGTTTCTTGGCACAACAAGCCAAGTCTAAACCTTAAGAGACAGTTATAAAACCATTTTCCTCAACATCACTACCTTTGCAGGTTTTACTAGCCTTTGGAGAATATTTTTCATTTTGATTCTATACCAAATAACAATTTTACCCTGCTTCTAGAAAAAGACAAAAAAAAAAAAAACAGAATTATAAAACTTAACTTCTTAACCTACTTCAAAAATACTATCTATAGTGGCCCTAAGGTTGCAAGCCAGTTCCCATGTCCCGTTATTCAGAAATCTTCCTAGTAGGTAACATTGTCTGCAAAACTGTCAGCAATAACAGTATTATTACTCATATAAGAGCTATCTAGCAGCAGGACAAGGACATATTGCTTGTTAGTTAACATAGTCCTTTGCACCAACACTACTTGGAATAATCTATGAGAATAAATATCAATACAATACTAGAGTACTTGTTGTCTCTACCCCACCCCACACACCTACTTAGATTGTGAGGACCTTTATGTTTCAAGTACTATCCTAGTCACATCTTTCTCCATAGCTAGCACAATTATAAGGTTGTTGAATGAATACATGGGTGGTTGAATAGGGCCTCTCCTGGTAGACTCTTAAGAGTATTTAAGTTATCTGTTGATGTTAATGGCAGTGGTGTTCGTGAAGAATATTGAATATACCATGGACTGCCAGAAGAACTAACAAATCTGTCTTGGAAGAAGTATAGCCAGAATTCTCCTTAGAAGTGAGAATGGCAAGACTTCATCTCACATACTTTGAACATGTCAGAAGAGACCAGCCCCTGGAGAAGGATATCATGCTTGGTAAAGCAGAGGGTCAGCGAAAAAGAGGAAGACCCTCAATGAAATGGATTGACACAGTGGCTGCAACAATGGGGTCAAACATAGCAATGATTGTGAGGATGACACAGGACCTGGTAGTGTTTTGTTCTGTTGAACATAGGGTCACTATGAGTCAGAACCAACTCGGCAGCACCTAACAACAACAACAATGGCAATGATTGTGCCTTTTTCCTTGCCTGAATAGAAATTAAAATCGAACAAGAATGTAAATTCTTAAGGAAAGGTATATGTATCTGTTTTGTTTTGTGATTTATTTCATGCAACTAAAATAGTGCATAATAGGCTCATAGTAGTTACACACACACACACACAAAGATAAGTAAATAAGGTGATAAGTAAATTTGTCTAAATTAGAACAGTTTGTTAATTGGATTTTTCACTATTGTTATAAGGGTGTATATATATATGTATATAATACGTGTATCTTAAAGGGTATATGATACATACATGAGTTAGAATCGACTCTATGGCAATGGATTTTGTTCTGATTTTCATATTAGAACAAAAATGCTGTCCCAGCCATTTATGATTTGGTTACTGACCCGATTCATGAATCATTGTTGTTTTTGAATAAACTCACAAAAATTTATTTTCTATTTGATTTTTCTTTTAATACCACGAACATTGAAAAGAATGGTAATAAAAATATATTTTAAGTTTGACACAGGGATGTTAGAAGTTAACAATAAAAGGAGCCTGGTGGCTCAAATGTTAAGCATTTGGCAGTTCAAAGGGTTAAGGGTTGACAGTTTGAACCCACACAGCAGCTCCGCAGAAGAAAGAACTGGCAATCTGTTCCTGTAACGATTACTGCCTAGAAAATCCTATGGGGTGGTTCTATTCTTGTCACGAGAGGTCTCCATGAGTCAAAATTGACTTGATGAACCCAACAACAAAAACAACACATTTGCTATAATACTTTTAATTTTGAAAAGTGACTTGCATTAACTGTTTTGTTAAATATTTAGAACTGCACTCGGGGCAACAAAGACAGTTATAAAGTCATACAGTTTACTGATGAAAATATTGAAATACAGTAAGTTTCCCCTACTTGATTTGACCTAGTGCCAGATGGTTTAAGAAACTTCCAAACAGGACTCAGATCTAGATTCCTTAGTTTACATTTCTATCAAATAATTAAACTTATCAGAAAATACTAAACATAAGAATATTTTGAAAATTGGGATTCAAGAAATTAGCAAAGCAAGGGATAAAAACGCATTTATTTACTGCAGGCAAGTTTTATTTTCATTTTTGTTTTTCCTGTTTACAATATAAAGGATCCAACTTAAAACATTTGGAAAAAATCTAAATAATTCATTAATTTATTAATAAACTTTTTGAGGGCCTAATATGTTCCTAGGAGTCCTAGGTGGTAGAAATTGTTAACATGATTGGCTGATAACCAAAATGTTGGAGGTTCCAGTCCACCAAGAGATACCTCAGAAGAAAGACCTGGTGAACTACTTCTGAAAAAATCAGCCATTGAAAACCCTGAGGAGCATAGTTCTACTCTGACACACGTAGGGGTCGCCATGCATCAGAATAGAAGCAATGGAAACTGGTTAACCTGACCCCCTCAGCATTCAAGACTTTGGGAATATGATCGAAAGCAAGACAGACCAAACCCCTGCTCTCATGGAGCTAACATTGCAAAGTGGCAGAGAAAAAAAATAAACAAACAAACAAAAAATGAGATAGTTCTAGAAAATGAAAAGTGTTATGAAAAGAAATGAAACTGAATAGCAGGTGGTAGACATTGTGTGCATGTCTGTAAATGTGTAGTCTTTAAATGCCAGTTTACCATTTGTACCACCCAGAGCTTCCAATCTTTAAACAGTGTCATCATAAAAAGAATCATCAAGGAGGTAACAACTGAGCTGTAATAAAGTTTTTTATTCAGATTGCTATTGTTGTTAGGTGCCATACAGTCAGTTCCAACTCACAGTGACCCTCTGTACAACAGAACAAAACTCTACCCAGTCCTGCACCTTCCTCACAATCATTGTTATGCTTGAGCCCAAGAAGAGACCATAGTGTCAATCCATCTCATTGAAGGTCTTCCTCTTTTTGGTTGACCCTCTACTCTACCAAGCATAATGTCCTTCTCCAGGGACTGGTCCCACCTGATAACAAAGTATGTGAGACGAAGTCTCACCATCCTCACTTCTAATAAGCATTCTGGCTGTACTTCTTCCAAGATAGATTTGTTAGTTCTTTTGGCAGTCCATGGTATATTCAATATTCTTTGCCAACACTACGATTCAAAGGCATCAATTCTTCATTGGTCTTCCTTATTCATTGTTCAGCTTTCCCATGCATATGAGGTGACTGAAAACAGCATGGGTTCGGTCAGGCGCACCTTAGACTTCAAGGTGACATCTTTGCTTTTCGACACTTTAAAGAGGTCTTTTGCAGCAGATTTGCCCAGTGCAATGAGTCTTTTGATTTCTTGACTGCTGCTTCCATGGGTGTTGATAGTGGATCCAAGTGAAAGGGGCTGCGTCGAAATTTCACATTTTATTGTTTATTGCCATTAGTATAGGCCTAGCTTCCTCGGTATTGTGGTATTGTTAATGCCTAGCTTGCCTAGTTCACTTTTGCACACTCCCATGATTTTGATTTATTTTCTTCCTCTCCTCCCTCTTACTTTCCCATGATTCTAAAGTTTAAGTTTAACCCAAGTTTTTTTTTTTTGAGAGGTAAAATGACAAGTGCTGAACAAGGAAAAATCATCTTCTAGCTGAAACCAGGATGGCATCAGAAGGCCAACATGTCTGGAACGAGGCCATTGTGCCCACCTCAAAGGGGAATTAACATTCCACCAATTCTTCGGACCCTGACCCTATCCCAATAAAATCCTCTGATCGGCGTCCAGAGGGAGAGGCAGATTTTGGAGGACCTGATTCCTGTCTCCTGTATATCCATATACAATAAAACACTCTTGCTGCTTACCTCACCCCGTCTCAGCATTGGCTTCTGAGGCAGGTGGCTCACACCCGCCATTGTGGTAACACAAGTAAAATGAAATCCTTGACAACTGCAATCTTTTCTGTTTATCATAATGTTGCTTATTACCCATTTGTGAGGATTTTTGTTTTCTTTATGTTGAGGTGTAGTCCACTGAAGGCTGTGGTCTTTGATTTTCATCAGTAAGTGCTTCAAGTCTTCTTCACCTTCAGCCGGCAAGGTCTTGTCAACTGCATGATGCAGGTTGTTAATGAGTGTTCCACCAATCCTGATGCCCCATTCTTCTTTATATAGTCCAGCTTCTTGGATTATTTGCTCAGCATACAGGTTGAATAAGTATGGTGAAAGTATACAACACTGAGACACACCTTTCCTGACTTTAAGCCATGCAGTATCCCCTTATTCTGTTTGTACTACTGCCTCTTGATCTATGTACAGGTTTCTCATGAGCACAATTAAATGTTCTGGAATTCCAATTCTTAGCAATGTTATCTATAACTTGTTATGATCCACACAGTCGAATGCTTTTGAATAGTCAACAAAACACAGGTAAACATCTTTCTGGTATTCTCTGCTTTCAGCAAGGATCCATCTGACTTCAGCAAAGATATCCCTCATTTCATGTCCTTTTATGAATCTGGCTTGAATTTCTAGCAGTTCCCTGTCAATGTACTGCTGCAGCCACTTTTGAATGATCTTCAGCAAAAATATTAATGATATTGTTCAATAATTTCTGTATTCAGTCGGATCACCTTTTTTTTGAATAGGTATAAATATGGACCACTTCCATTTGGTTGGCCAGGTAACTGTTTTCCAAATTTCTTGGCATACACCATGAATCAGCACTCCCAGTGCTGCATCCATTTGCTGAAACATCTCATTTGGTACTCTGTCCTTTCCTGGAGCCCTGTATTTGGCCAATGCCTTCAGTGCAGCTTGGACCTCTTCCTTATAGTACCATCAGTTCCTGATCATATGCTACATCCTGAAATGGTTGAAGGTCGACCAATTCTTTTTGATACAATGACTTTGTGTTTTCCTTTAATCTTCTTTTGATGCCACCTGCTTCATTCAATATTTTCCCCATAGAATCCTTCAGTATTGCCATTCGAAGCTTGAACTTTTTTCTTCAGTTCTGTCAGCTTGAGAAATGCCGAGAATGTTCTTCCCTTTTGGTTTTCTAACTCCAGGTCTTTGCACATTTCATTATAATACTTTACTTTGTCTTCTCAAGCCATCCTTTGAAATTTTCTGTTCAGCTCTTTGACTTCATCATTTCTTCCCTTCGCTTTAGCTACTGGATGTTCAAGAGCAAGTTCCAGAGTCTCCTTTGACAACAATTTTGGTCCTTTCTTTCTTTCCTGTCTTTTTAATGACCTCGTGCTTTTTTTATGTATGATGTCCTCGATGTCATTCCCCAGCTCATCTGGTCTTCTGTCATTAGTGTTCAAGGCGTGAAATCTATTCTTGAGATGATCTCTAAATTCAGGTGGGATATACTCAATGTCGTCCTTTGGCTCTTGTGGACTTGTTCTAATTTTCTTCAGCTTCAACTTGAACTTGCATATGAGCTATTGATGGTCTGTTCTGCAGCTGGCCCCTAACCTTGTTCTGACTGATAATATTGAGCTTTTCCATAGCCTCCTTCCACAGATATAGTCAATTTGATTCCTGTGTATTCCACCTAGCAAGGTCCACATGTATAGTTGCTGTTTATGTTTTTTAAAAAAGGTATTTGCAGTGATGAAGTTCAAAGACCACAGCCTTCAGTATGGATTACACCTCAACATAGAGAAAACAGTAATCCTCACAACTGGACCAATAAGCAACATCATGATAAAGGAATAAAAGATTAAAGTTGTCAAGAATTTCATTTTACTTGGATCCCCAATCAACGCCCCTGGAAACAGCAGTCAAGAAATCAAAAGACACGTTGCACCGGGCAAATCTGCTGCAAAAGACCTCTTTGAAGTGTTAAAAAAAAAAAAAGATGTCACCTTGAAGACTAAGGTGGGACTGACCCAGGCCATGGTGTTTTCAATCACCTTACATGCATGTGAAAGCTGGACAATGAATAACGAAGACCAAAGAAGACCTGATGTCTTTGAATTACGGAGATGGCGAAGAATATTGAATATATCATAGACTGCCAAAAGAATGAACAAATCTATCTTGGAAGGAGTACAGCCAAAATGCTCATTAGAAGCGAGAATGGTGAGACTTTGTCCCACATACTTTGTTATCAGGAAGGACCAGTTCCTGGAGAAGGACATCATGCTTGGTAGAGTAGAGGGTCAATGAAAAAAAGGAAGCCACTCAAAGAGATGGATTGACACAGAGGCTGCAACTATTGGCTCGAGCATAACAATGATTGTGAGGAAGGCACAGGACTGGGCAGTGTTTTGTTGTACATAGGGTCACTATGAGTAGGAACTGACTCAGCGGCACCTAATAACAACATACTAGTCAGTAAGTCATGGAAAATATCGCTCTTGAGAATTATGTAATTAATTCATCTTACCTGCTTTGCCATTACTAGAAATTTGATTTCTTTGTTTTTTTAACAAGGAATTAATCAAAATAAATGGAAAAAATTCTGAATTTGCTATTTAACTCTTATTGAGCAAAATGATTAGTTTAAAAAAAATGCTAGTAGGTAAATGTACTTATATGTTTATTATTTTGCTAGATTTGGGCTAAATTGAACAATATAAATATCAGAAATTTTATTTTCTTTCATGGTTTTCTGGTTATCCATGTGTTCGGTAACAAATTACCTGGATACTTAATGACTTAATACAATGAATTTATTTTTCTCTCTCACAACTCTGTGGCTTTACTCTTCTCAGCTGGAAAGTTCTCATTTGGGGCCTCTCACTCTACTGAGCTGAATGTCCAAGATGATTCAGTCACTTGGCTGGCAGTAGACACTGGCTGTCAGCTGGAAGCTCAGCTAGGAATATTGACCAGAGTGCCTACACTTGGCCTCTCCATGTAACTTAAACAACTCTTAGCAGGGAGGCTGGTTTTAAAAGGATTATCTGCAGAACAACTATTCAAAGGGATGAAGGTGGAAACCTCAAGGCTTCTTCTGAGTTTGGCTTGGAAGTTCTAAAACATCACTTAACTCTATTCATGTGGTCCATAATCTATGTAGAAGCCTAGATTCAAGGCAAGTACACTAGGGCTAGAACACTGGGAGGCATGGCTTGTTGAGGGGCCATATTTGAAGTCCAGCTATGACACATGGTCTTCTACACATTCATTAATAGCTGCTAGAAGAATCTGTGGGAAATTAATAGCTAGAAAGCACTTGTGAGAGGTAGAGTGAATGCAGCTTGTTGGCTTGTTCCCAGTGTAGGTGTCTGAAGGAGGTAACAAAGCATGCCACTGGCTGAAATAACGACATAGAGATCTGATGCTAGAGAGATTACAGGTTAGAGAATATAGATCAGAAAGAATTCAGTAGTTTACAGACCTCTTAGTCTATTGATTTTCTACTAAACTGTTATGAAAAAGGACTAATGACATCTACAAAGATAAAGAGAAGTCAGAATAAAAAGAATATTCTACATGAATATGGTTAAATTAGAGGTAATGACTTCAGAGAATAAATTCTAGATTAGTAATAAAATTAAGAACAGACATTAAACATTATGACTTGTTACTTCAAGGATGTCAATGACTAAATATTAATTTGGAATTTAAATTGAAAATGTACGTGAAATTGGCATTCAATAAGTGATCGAATGGCAATCATTTTATTTTTAACATTCCCAATACTTTAGCTTGATTATAAGATGAATGTTTGACCTAATTTATTTTAAAGACAAATTGTAGTTTATATTACAATTTAAGATACAAATAATCATACTCACATTTGTGGGTGAATGTATACATCTTAACACATACAGTCCTAAATTTATAGTTTTTATTTTATTACAATTTTTTTTTTTCTTTTCTTAGTTACTGTCACCTAGATATCTCAATTTTCAGAAAGGTAACCAAACATCTTCAAATCTAGAATTCCAGAATTCTAATATTTGAAAAGAAGAGCCCTGGTGGTGTAATGGTTAAGTCCTTGGCTGCTAACCAAAACCCACCCAGCAGATCTGAGGGAGAAAAATCTGCTTCCCTAACGATTACAGCCAAGAAACCCCTATAGGACAGTTCTACTCTGTCACATAGGGTTGCCATGAGTTGGAATCTACTTGATGGCACCCGACAACAACAATATTAAAACAAATATTGCTAATATTTAAATAATAAAGTAGTTTTTAAAATGAGGTAAAGGAAACTCTTCAGAAGCTATGTTTTCTAGTACTGTTTACAAATACTTCAGTGATTTTTTTTTTACTTCAGAGATTTTTTATATTCTTGTTTACTCATTGGATTTCTGATTTTAATTTCATCCAGTAATATATTTATTTGATATTTTCCAATAGCAATATTAGACATATGTTGCTGTCATTTCAAATTAGTCTGCTTGAATTATGGTACCTTTGAAATTTTCAGGAAACCCTTCTCTTTCTTTATTCTTAGCAAAGTCATGTCTGTGATGGAAAATTATGCTGATTGTATTCCACTGCACCTGTGTTGACGTATTTCTCAGAGATATTTTTACCATGACTGTATGTCAGAGTAGGGAATGACTTCTGGGTGGGATTTCTTTTTGAATGTTACAGACCTCGTCTGGAAATTTAGATAGCTTATAGCATACATGCAATTGAATCTGTTAATTTAAATTAACTTCAGAGAAAATTTTCTTCCATCACCTTGCTCCAATTTTCCAGAGTAATATGTGAACCAGGAAGATGGCAATTTGAGTTATTTTGTATCTTTAACCACTGAAATTAAATCTAAATTAACTTGCAGATAACAGCTCACCATTGCTAAGCTGATGATATCAAATTTGAAGATGAGTCTTACTGTGGAGAATTATTTCCTAAATTATCCTAAAATAAACCAGACAACAGGAACATGTTTGAGCTAAACTTACTCTTACTATCTTAAAAGAAAGAAGAAAAATGGAGGCTTATTTTAATACTGTTATTGACTTTTCTAAGCTAATGTTTTCTTTTTTTTCTTATTAAGACTTGCCTGAGGATTTGTGTGTGCTTTAGTAGGTGAATGAAAACTGAACTGTTTACCTGTCTCCTGGACTGTGCTAAATTGTAGGATGGTGGAGAGAAGCTCACAGGGAAGAGTACTTGTTCAGAAACTCATAGGAAAAAAATAGTATGGATATTCTTCTTCCGTTCTCTCCCAGTCAGTAAATACTGATTGAATGAACCAGCGCATCAAGGTTAATATTAGGGCCAGGTGAGGAGCCGGTACCAGTAAGATGGAGGACATACATCGGCCAGGCCAGTAGGGCAGGCATGAGTTTGAGTCAAAGTAAACAAACAGAAATCAAAACAACTTACCAGTGATCAGGACAAGACAGGGAATCTAGGGGACTAATGGACAGGCAAAAAATTAACATTCAAGGTTAATCAGAATCAGAGAGACAGATAAACAAAAACTCTGGAAAAGACTCAGGAGTGAAGATAGCGGAATGTGGTAAACAAGAGAACAAGTGTATCAGCACAGCAAGAAGGGAAACAACCCCATATTCTCTGTATCCCATAGCTCAAACCAATGTCTCTGGTAGGTCACCAAAAACCAGACCCGTTGTCATAGAGTCAATTCCGACTTATAGTGACCCTATAGGACAGAGTAGAACTGCCCCATAAGTTTTCCAAGGAGCAGCTGGTGAATTCAGACTGCTGACCTTTTGGTTAGCAGCCAAGCTCTTAACCACTGCACCACCAGAGCTCCTTCTGGTAGGCAAATGAAACCAAACCAAATGGGTTGCCATCGAGTTGATTTCAACTCATAGCGACCCTATAGGTGCTTAATAACTGTGTGTTATTCTGAATTAAACTCTGATGAACTGAAGACTGAACAGTAACAATGACTGATTACAGAAGGATCCCATGCAGTTCCTGGTTCCTCTTAGGATTTATGGACAATAAAAGAACAATTTTGACAAAATAATCAGCTTTGAATCCACTAGTGAAATTTACTGAAAGAACTTCTAGGTCAGCAGAGGTACCATTGGGTCCCTAGGCTTCTGACTTTCTAGAAGTTTTGTGTCTGGCTTCTTGGAAGATGACCCTTATGTCAGATACACATTTGAGAAGTCATCTGTGAATCCATCCACTATATACAGGTAACAAAATTCTAGGTAACACAAGAGATACATATGCTACCCCTACATCTCTAATTGTCTCTAGATCTTTTTCAATACATAAAAATAGAACAGTTTTTTGTTGTTATTATTTTTTTTTACCTTACTCCCTCATTAACAATTAAGAAAGGAAACAGGTAATGTACATGTGATAGAGCTCTAAGAACACCTTTCACATTTTACATGGATATTTTACACAGGTATGTATGGCTTCTCTGAGACAGCCTTAAAACCACGCCCGGTACTTCATCGTATGCCAAAAAAAATGACAGATCCATTTTCTCAATATCTTATTAAGAAAAACAGATTTTATTGAAAATGCCATGAGGATATGGACCAGAGTGGTCACACCACAGTGCACAGAATAAACTTAAAAGCAAATTGCGTTAGGTAACACTGACATTCGCTGAAAGGCCTTCTTTGTTGCCAGCTATCCCACCTGTTTCTCTGAATGTTCTGAACAATCAGTTTGATTCTGTGTGTATCCCACCATGTAAAGAAAGCTAATTACATAGCCACTCCACATTATTACAATTTTTTAAAATAAATTAATCGCATATCTGTTATTATTTAAAGAACATTCTTAGGGAACTTTTATCCTAAGTAGCTTATGAAAGTACTCACCCAAGAAAGTACTTCTCTTTTCTATGGAGAATTTTGTTGCTGAGAATACAGGATTTTCTTCATATCATTCCAGACGAAAACCTAAAGTATTAAAGTTATATCCAATCTTATCCATTGCTACTCTAGAAGCAATAAAAAGGCAGTGAAATGGTAAAATGGGACAAGGGAGAGATGAGGTAAAGTGTAAAAAAGGTTTTATATAAGAATGCTGTGCAAGTTCATAGAAAATTATTAATTTCTTTTAAATTCAGTTTCCTCAACAGCAAACTGAAAATAATAGGTGTTATCTACTAGTACTATTATTTTGTCTATTTATTTTTAGGATAAACTCAGCTGGCAAATATAAAGTGTTTAGCACAGTTTCGAGTTCCTAGTGAGACTTTACATGATGTTCTTCTTCCTATTGTTATTTGTCTAGATGGAAGGTAAGAGAATGAAGCATTCCAGGTGAAAAGGAAAGGTAGCTACAAAAAAAAAAGAATGGAATGGAAGAAGCTCTATTTGGAGAGAAATAATGTTTGCACTGGAAGATCATTCAAGTATCAATGTTAACAATTAAAACAATCTCCTGTATTTTCCACATTTCCATTCCCTGACTATGAATTGTTATATGAAATGTGGAAAAATCTCCAGGAAAGGGATTTTTTTTGTTTCCTGATACAAAGTTGACTTGAACAAAAAAGAATTTTAAATGTTTCAGACTGCATCTGTCTTTTTAACATCTTACTATTTCTTAAGTAATAACCAAATATTAAGAGAGATTTAAAGGAATTATACAAAAACAAAAGGTCATTCCAAATGGATAACATTGCCATATATTTTGACTGAGTAACCACAAAACCCATTGCCGTCAAGTCAATTCCAACTCATAGCAACTCTATAGGACAGAGTAGAACTGCCCCATAGGGTTTCCAAGGAGGGGCTGCTGGATTTGAACTGCCAGCCTTTTGGTTAGCAGCAGTAGCTCGCTGTAGCTCTTAGCCTAGGTATTATAACTTATTTAGTAAAAGAAACTACCAAATCCCTCTCTGTTTTACGATGATTTGGGAGAATAAAGAACATTATGACATTTTATTCTCTATTCCACAAAGAAATTGAGTGGACTTAGAATAGTAACAAAAAACATATATTAAGCCAAAAAGCTTATAATGTACTCTATCTTGTAAGTTTTTCCTCCTCACCTCTTCAAAACAGGGGCTACCAGTAGGATCGAGAAGAGTACCAGGGTGCAAGAACATCTTAACCTTTTGAAATATTTTTATTTCTACGAATCTGAAAGGACACTCAATGTCAATACAGGAACATAACCAGGCAGCACCCCTCCTCTCAACAGTCCACACTCATACCAGCCTAATTTTTAAGCATGACTTTATCAATGCTATTACCAGGTTCACTTATCCCACTTCCTTTTTCTCCTTTTACAAATCCAAATTTTGATTTGGTTTTCCTTGTAGGTGTTGTCATGAGAAATTATTTTTCTTTATCAAAATTTCCACTTAAGGACATATGTATTCAGCAAATGTTGGAACAAACCATCAATCCCTCAACTATAAAATGGGGCAATTAGACTGGACTAGATCACCTCTAAATACCTATGTCATAGCTGTTCTAATTTTATAACAAAATTTGGTGAATGGATTTGAAAGTATATAATTGGAGAATATGAAGGAAGCCCATTCTAATCCTTAATAAAAATATAATATGGTTTATTTGTTAAGTAACGTAAGCAGACTGTATATAAGTGCTTTATGCACATTATCTGAGTCTTTCCAACAACCAAAACTAGGAAATCACATTTTGCTCTGTAGTTTTTATCTAAGGAAACAGACATAGGAAGATTAAGTTGCAGGTTTATTGTCACATAGCCAGTTATCCTGACCTCAGAGGGAACAGAAAACACAGGATTCACACTCATCTCTCCACAGTCACAAAAAGCCCATGACCATTATATTATGACTCACTTGTAGCACTAGATGGCCTTCTCTATCACCCAATTGGCTACTAGATCACAAATTTAAACCACCTAATCATGTAAAGGGAATCCCTGGTGGTTCAAATTGTTAACACACTAGGTTGCAGACTGAAAGGCTGGCTGGTATAGTCCACCCAGAGGCATCTTGGAAGAAGGCCTGGTGATCTACTTCTGAAAAATCAGCCATAGAAAATCCTATGGAGCACGCTGGTATATCATAGTTGATGTCAAACCAACTTCAGCTAATGACAATCCCATGTGTGTATCTCTTTCTCTATCTATTTATCCTTTCTTCTGTATGTCATCTCAGCCTTTTGCTGGTGACAAGCATCTATTTAGGCAGAAACTTCAGATATAACATGAGTGAGCATGAGAGTATGGGGGTGTGGTCCTGAAGAGATAGGGAATTAATACATCCCATCCCCCATAAATGATTTGACTGATGGAACCTAGCATCTAGGCTTCCAGTCATCCTTCATGATATCATGACTTCATTCAGTAGAGTGGACAGCTCTAAAACAAGTCGCCCCAAGATATATGATTTTCACCAGCTGCCTCTGTATATCTTTCTAGGGTTCATGAGGATCACACTTACAGTGTCTTCATTTATCCACAAGCCCAAGAAATGACTTCAGTAAAGCAAATTTGCCCTTCTTACTTTAGCTTCTTTACTGATACTTCTGACATTTACTTTGGTTTGGGAGAGGGTCACATTCTATTTTGATAAAACTCCATGTTGGGGTTTCTATGGAATTGATTTAAAAAATCGGGTCAGATAAAATCCTCCAAGCTAACTAGGCTTCCTATCCTTGTGTTTCTTTTTATTTATTTATTTTTTAATTTATATTTTCTTTTTTATTACATTTCATTTTTAAATAATTTTAGACTTCCAAAATAAATTGCCAAAATAATGCAAAGTTTTCCATAAACCCTTCATTCAGGCTTGTCAATTATTCAAAGTTACATAAGCAAACTATAATCGTAAAAATCAAGAAAGTAACATTGATTCAATATGGTTTACTACTTTACAGGCCTTATTTGTATCTTTGTTTTATTATTGAACTCCACAGCAAGAGTTCTCACATGCTCAAAGATTCTGAAAGTTAAAGATCCCAAAGGTAAAGAAAGTTAAATTGGCCTTATATCTCCTGGAGCCCTGGTGGCCTAGTGGTTAAGAGCTCAGCTGCCAACTTGGCAGTTTGAATCCACCAGCTTCCCTTTGGAAACCCTATGAGGCGGCTCTATTCTGTCCTATAGAGTCACCAAGAGTTGGAATTCACTTGACTGCAACAGGGTTCGTTTTGGTTTTTAACTCATCCGGAGCTCTCTTCATCTGTATTTTCCTCTACAAATTAGAGGTTATTGCTGAGTTTCAACTCCTTTTCATTTACTGATTTTGTGCAGTATTTTGTCAGACATTTTTTATTAGAGTTGTGAATTAGTCCCTTGTTACTTCATTCAGTCTAGTTCCCTCTTGTCATGGATTGAACTATATCCCCCCAAAAATGTGTGTATCAATTTGGCCAGGCCATGATTCCTGGTATTGAGTGGTTTTCCTTTATGTTGTAAATCCTGCCTCGATGATGTTAATGAGGGAGGATGGGCAGCAGTTGTGTTAGTGAGGCAAGACTCAATTTACAAGACTGGATTGTGTCCTGAGGCAATCTCTTGAGATATAAAAGACAGAAGTGAGAAGTGAGACAGGGGAACCTCATACCATCAAGAAACCAGTGCTGGGAGCAGAGCGCATCCTTTGGACCAGGGTCCCTGGGCAGAGAAGCGCCTAGTCCGGGGGAACACCAAAGAGAAGAAGGCCAACAGAGAAAGAAAGGCTTCCCCTGGAGCTGATGCCCTGAATTTGGACTTTCAGCCTACCTTACTGTGAAGAAATAAATTTCTCTTTGTTAAAGCCATCCACTTGTGGTATTTCTGTTGTAGCAGCACTAGATAACTAAGACACCTCTACACAGAAATCTCTCAAATTGTGTGCTGTTTATATGGTCACTCAGATTTCTTTAATGGCAAAACTATTTCTATTTTGTTTTTTTGATAGATCAAATTCTAAGAAGTTGTTTTAAAAGTCTGCTTTTACATAATCATCATTTTTAAAAACTCTCCCACTAGTATTTTTCCAATTATCTCTAAATCTGCTGGAGAATTAAAAAGCTAACAGAATCTCAATAGTGCCAGGACCAGAAACTGAATATCGAAAGGTTATTTAAATGTTTTACAACAAAAATAAATTGCTGTTTATATTCTTATGTTTTACCCCTTTGTGAATATCATATATTGACAAATAAACTTATAACAAACCTATTCCTATAGCAACACCATTCCCTCCTTGTCAGGCTTTTTTGCTAGAAAATTCATCTCATCATTTAAAAGCAAACATTGACACAATATAAAACTGGCATATTGTTTTAATCCTTAGGCAAATAAAGCCCAATATTGTTTTTTTTGCGGTAAGAGAGCTGTTGCAGCTTGTCAATTGAATGATGAGATTGCCTCCTTTTTACACAATGATATAGAAACTTTGCAGGCTTGGTCTGTTAATAGTGAGATCTAGAGAAAGGCAGCACCCTGAGTGGCATGCAAATATTTCAAATGTTTTTTAAATTAGCCACTGCAATCTTTGGTTAAAGGTGAATAGAATCTGGTAATTATTTTTATTGATATGAGTGTTAGCATAGCAAGAGTTATTTCCAAAGGTTAATTATTTACATAACCTCCCTGAGTTATATCACCTGCTGACTTGAATTTATCTCAGCACAACTTAAATTAAAAAAAAAAAAAAAAAGCGAAATTTGCCTTCTGTTGCATCTGAGACTTATGTGGAAGAATATAAAGGAAGCAACTAGAAATGTATTCAAATGGTTCCTGCATATCTGATGATTGGGCTGAAAATACTTGGAGAATGAGATTGTATTTAAAAAATTGATTCTATCTTGTGGATACACATGTTTTAGGTAATCTTTAAAAGTCAAGAAATGTACAAAGCATACAGAATTTTCCGTTTGGATTACTACATGTCAGATTACTTCATTTGAGAAAAGACTCTGAAACTTCCTTTTGAACATAGAGTAGCTAAAACAAAAGGAAGAAATGATGAAGGAAAAGAGATGGACAATAGATTTCAAAGAGTGACGTGAGTAGACAAAACGAAATATTATACAGAAACGTGCAAAGACCTGGAGTTAGAAAACCAGAAGGGAAAAACACGCTCGGCATTTCTCAGGCTGAAAGAACTGAAGAAAATATTCAAGCCTCGACTTGCAATATTGAAGGTTTCTATGGGCAAAATATTGAACCAAACAGGAAACATCAAAAGAAAATGGAAGGAATACACAGAGTCACTGTACCAAAAACGATTGGTCAACATTGAACCGTTTCAGGAGGTAGCATATATCAGTAACTGATAGCACTGAAGGAAGAAGCCCAAGCTGCATGGAAGGCACTGGTGAAAAACAAGTCTCCAGGAATGGATGGAATATCAATTGAGATGTTTCAACAAATGGATGCAACTGAAAGGGGCTATGTGGGAAAGAAGCTGTATGGGCCTAGTATCTTGAGTATTGTGGTATTGTTATTGCATAGCTTGCGTAGTTAACTTCTGCATACCCCAATGATTTTGTTTTTCCTTCTCTTTCCCTTTTGTTATTCCATGAATCTATAAAAGTTTAAAATTAACCTAAGTTCATCTTTGGGAGGTAAAACAAGTGATAAAAATCTGGAAGCCAGACAACTGAATAAAGGATCCATCTCGTGACCGAAGCCAGGATGGCATCAGAGGATCTTCAAGAATACCAGCAGAAGGTCAACATGTCTGGAACGTGGTCATTATGCCCACCTCAAAGGGGAATTAACTTTCCACAGATTCTTCAGACCCTGACTCTGTCCCTGTAAAACCTTCTGATGGGCCTCCAGAAGGGGACTCAGATTTTGGAGGAGCCCATTCCTCTCTGTCTCCTGTATATCGATATACATTAAAGACCGTCTTGCTGCTTACCTCACCCCTGTCTCACTATTGGCTTTTGCTGCTCAGATCCGCGCTTTGAGGTAACACAATCCTGGAAGCGCTCATTCCTTTATGCTAAAGGATTTGGAAGACAGCTACCTGGCCAACCAACTGAAAGAGATCCATATCTATGCCCATTCCAAAGAAAGGAAATCCAACAGAAAGCAGAAAATATCGAAAAATATCATTAATATCACATACAGCTACAATTCTGCTAAAGATAATTCAAAAACAGTTGCAGCATTACATCAGCAGGAAATTGCTAGAAATTTAAGCCGTATTCACAAGAGGCCGTGGAACCAGGCATATCATTGCTGACGTCAGATGGATCTTGGCTGAAAACAGAGAATACCAGAAAAATGTTTACCTGTGTTTTATTGATTATGCAAAGGCATCCAACTGTGTGGATCATAACAAATTATGGATAACATTGTGAAGAATGGGAATTCCAGAACACTTAATTATGCTCATGTGGAAGCTGCACATAGACCAAGAGACAGTCTTTCAAACAGAACAAGGGGATACTGTGTGGTTTAAAATCAGGAAAGGTGGCATCAAGGTTGTATCCTTTCACCATACTTATTCAATTTGTGTGCTGAACAAATAATACGAGAAGCTGGACTATATGAAGAAGAACTAGGCATCAGGATTGGAGGAAGACTCATAAATAACCTGTGATATGCAGATGACACTACCTTGCTTGCTAAAGCGAAGAAGACTTGAAGCACTTACTGATGAAGATCACAGACCAAAGCTTTCGGTATGGATTACACCTCAATATAAAGGAGAGAAAAAAAAAATCTTCACAACTGGACCAATAAGAACATCATTAGAAACAGAGAAAAGATCGAAGTTGTCAAGGATTTCATTTTACTTGGATCCACAATCAACACCCATGGAAGCACCAGTCAAGAAGTTGAAAGCTGTATTCCATAGGACAAATCTGCTGCAAAAGACTTAAAGTGCTAAAAAGCAAAGATGTCATTTTGAGAACTAAGATGTGCCTGACCCAAGCCATGGTGTTTTCAATCGTATCATATGCATGTGAAAGCTGGACAATGAATAAGGAAGACCATAGAATAATTGATAAATTTGAATTGTAGTGTTATGAAGAATACTGAGTATACCCTGGACTGCCAGAAGAATGAAAAATCTGTCTTAGAAGAAGTACAACCAGAATGCTTGTTAGAAGCGAGAATGGGGAGATTTCATCCCACATACTTTGAACATGTTATTAGGAGGGACCAGTCCCTGGAGAAGAACATCATGCTTTGTAAAGTAAAGGATCAGTGAAAAAAAGGAAGACCCTCAATGTCCTGGATTAACACAGTGGCTGCAACAATGGGCTCAAGCATAACGACGATTGTAGAAATGGCAGAGGCCCAGGTAGTGTTTCGTTCTGTTGAACAAAGGGTCATTGTGAATCAGAACCAACTTGATGACACCTAACAACATATTAATAACAACTAGTTGCCATTGAGTTGATTCTCATTCACGGCAACCCCCTGTGTGTCAGAGTAGAACTATGCTTTATAGAGTTTTCAGTGACTGATTTTTGGAAGGAGATTGACAAACCTTTCTTCAGAGGCACCTCTGGATGGACTGAAACATCCAACCTTTTGGTTAGCTGATGAGCACTTGTTTCTGCCACCCAGGGACTCTGTATTGTTTGTTTTTTGGTTGTTTGTTATGCTTTTTCTAGAACAGTTATTAAGTCAGCCATTCATTATCTTTTTTTCTATTAAATATTACCCTTCATGTGGCAAACAGTGTCTAGTCCTCCCATGATCCCCACTGTCTATGTGTCTATGTTACTCCTGATGTTATTCCCTTTCCATTGAATGTGGGTGGGACCTGTGACTCACTTTTACCCAGTGGAATTAATAAACATTATGGGACGTCTCTGCTCTAATTATATTACATTATATAAAATTTGGTCTTCTGGCTGACTCAGTCAAGAGAATCTCTTTTCTGGCTTGATGTAAGCGACTCTGTTGAGGAAACACACATAGCAAAGAGCTGTCGGTAGCCTCTAAGAGCTGTGGGTGACCTGTACTCCAGCCAATAGCCAGCAAGAAGCCACGATCCTCAGTCCTACCACCTCAGGGATATAGATTCCGTCAACAAACTGACTGAGCTTGGAAGCAGATTCTTCTCCATTTGAGCTTCTAGATAATACAGCCCAGCTTATACACTTTGATTACAGTCTCATGAGATCAAGAACACAGGATCCACTTAGCTGGGCCGAGGCTTCTGATCCACAAAAACAGTGAGATAAGTTAATATCTGTTGTTTTAAGCAGTTAAGTATGTGGTAATTTGTTATGCAACAATAGTAAGTAAGCTAATAAACTTCAAATAATGCTGTTAATTAAATGGCTATTCAAACACCAAACTGCTATACCCCAAAATTTTTACATAAACTTAATTTTTCAGAAGAAACAGAAGAAATATATGATGAAAATTGAATCCTCTCTAAGAGAAAACCAGTCCTACTTTCCAGATGCAACCAACCACTGTTAAAGCATTCTTATGTAACTTTCCAAAATTCTTGTATACAATTTCAAGCAATTCATGAAAGATTCTATTTACCCACAATTTTTCATGCAAATATGTACTTATTCATTTGTCATTTGATTATTATTTGATCCACAAATTTTCTGCTTATATTCTTGACTGCTTTTATTGAGTAATTTTTTATTTGTTTATCAGTTTGTAGGAATCATTAGTATATTACTGATAGCGATTTCTTATACGTTACCAATGTCTAAAATATGTAATTTCCTGATTTTTATTTTGACTTAGTTTGACGTATCCATTTCTGTGCAAAAATATTTCACTTTAGTGTAGTCAATTCTGAAAAAACTTTCTCTTTACAAGTCTGAAACAAATGTTGCATAAGAAAAAATATTTACTATGTCTGATGCACACTGATTTTTTTCTTCCCATGTCTTAATTTTTAAAAAAATGGTGAGAGTGATCCACTAAATTGATTTTATTTATAGTTTTGATATTTAAACTTGGTTCCTCCTGTTTCAATGGGAACTCTAATATTTTAACAAGAATCCATTAAATGGATAAATTTTTATGTTAATTATTAACTTTCTTCTCAAAATATAAAAGAATTTGAGAAGTCCAATAGACACCTTCCAGCTTATATTTGCTTGGAATCATGATTTTATGTTGTTTTAAATTTATAAATTATATATTATCATTAATTGATATGGTAATATTTATTTAGATGGACTACATTTGAAGGATTTTCTTTATTCATTATTGCATGTATACTCTCTGACATTTCCACTTGAATGAGTTTCCTTATTTCTGAGATAAATATTATAGCACTTCCTGATTACATTCCAAAGATGATAAGATGGTTAGGTGATATCAAAAACATAAATGTCTGGTTGATAATAATTCATTAAAAGATTTTGCTTCCTCTCTGCACCATTCCATAATCAATGAAGCATTTGTGATAATACGATATAAAAGTTAATCTCTATACTTCAGAAGGAAACTCAGAGTTTTCCAACTTAGGGAGTTCAACTTCCAGCATTATACTGAAAAATATGCTGTTGTGAACCATAGGGTTTTTATTGGCTGAGATTTGGAATTAGATCACCAGGCCTTTCTTCCTAGTCTATCTGAAATGGGAAGCACTGCTGAAACCTGTCCATCATGGGTGACTCTGCTTTTATTTGAAATACCAGTGGCATATCTTTCAGCACCATAGCACCACACAAGCCACCACAGTAAAATAAACTGGCAGACGAGTGATGGACTCATACGCATACACCCTAGTAAAAATCTTGCACATGTATCCAAGGAGGTATATATGAGAATGCTTATCACAGAGTTGTTCATCAGAATTAAATATTAGAAACAATCTAAATGCCTATTAGCAGAAGAATGGATGAATGTAATGTGGTATATTCATTCTTGAAATAAAGCAATAAAAATGAATGAGCTAGAGCTACAAGTATTGTGTGAGCTAGAGGAACACTAGCTGCTGTAACAGAGACCCAAAATGTACACTAGCTCCAATAACATAGAAACTTATTTCTATATCTACAAAACTTATAAAGCAAGTATTTCTTGCCAGCTGTCAATTTATCCTCAAGTGATAATTTAGAGACCAGGCTTTGTCTATCTTGTCATTCTAGATCCTATAAGACTTAGTCATCATCTTGATCCTGCAAGCAGAAATGGAAAGATCATCTAATAGGACACATTTGTTGCTTAAAATCCTTAGCCAGAAATATGCCATCACTTTCTCTCACATGTTATTATACAGAACTCAGTCACATGGCCACACCTAACTATAAAGAAGGATGGATAGTATAGTCTAGCTACATGGCCCACCCTCCACCAGCCAAAAAAAAAATGAAACAAAAGAGGTTTTTTTATACTAACTAGCCAATTTTAGTCGCATGTATCCACATGTATGAGTCTTACAAACATATTGAATGAAAGAATAGCAAGTAGAAAAGAATATGACTGAGATGAAACAACTTATATAAAATTCAAGTACATGAAATGTTAGCCACATAATGTTAAGGAAACATGTTTATATAATAAGTGTATAAAGAAATCCGTGGGAATAAACTCCAGTTTCACGATATTAGTTATCTTGAGAAGAAAGTAAGGCAATATGTTTGGGAAGAGGGTCCATAAGGGATGTGAATGCTAATTATAATGTTTTATTTATTAAAAAACAAAACCAAACCTGCTGCTGTCGAGTCCTTTCCAACTCACAGTGACCCTATAGGACAGAGTAGAACTGCCCCATAGGGTTTTCAAGGAGCAGCTGTTGGATTCAAACTGCTGACTTTTTGGTTAGCAGCCAAACGTTTAACCACTGCACCACCAGGGCTTCTTATTTGTTAAACCAGGTGGTATATACATGAGCCTTTACAACTTTTTTATGTATGGGATATTTAATAATGTATATTTTAACCAACCAATAACCATCTCACTGCTGTTGAGTCAGTTCTGACTTATACAGCGACCCTATAGGACAGAGTAGAACTGCCCCATAGGGTTTTCAAGGTTTTAATCCTTATGGGAACAGACTGCCACATCTTTCCCCAGCATATTTTAAAGAACCTAGTAAACCTGGCAATATGCTTCCATAAAGATTGCAGGCAAGAAAAACTTATGGGATAGTTCTACTCTGGCACATGGGGTCGCTATGAGTCCAAATGGAATCAAAGGCACCTAACAACAACAAGTAAACCATGATTCTTTGGATAGAAGTATATAAGCCATTTCTATATAAATAAACATATATAAGTACATAGGGCTGCAACAATGGGCTCAGACATACCAACAGTCATGAAGATAGTACAGGACCAAGCACCATTTCGTTCTCTTATACATTAAGTCACCATGAGTCGAAGCTGACTTGAAGGTAACTAACAACAACGACAATAACTGGCTAACTGGATTATCTTACCTGTATGGGCGCAAGGAAATGGTTGGATAGGTGTGTGAATCATATATCTCTGGGCAGGTATAAATGGAAAAAAAAACCTATTTTGGCAAAATCTGTCATAATGGTCTGCATAAGTGAAAGTAATGCTCTAACCTCTAAACAACAAAACGCCATACTCAACACATAGACGTTTATTTCCCACTTACGTTAAATCCAGTCAGGAGGAGAGCGTTCTGTTCCACGTTGTAGTCAGTGTACCAAGCTGGCATAAGCTCCATCATCTTCATCATGTACCTTCTTAATTTTCCCAGGTGTTGTCGTCCAGTCGGCATCTGAGGACAGAAGAGAGGAGATCCACTTGGAGGTGTTTATGGGCCAGGTCTGGAATTGATATATGCTCCTTCCACTCACTTACCATTAGTTGGAACTCTGCATATGGCTACCTTTGGCCATAAGGGAGGCTGGAAAATTTAGTGTGTATGTGCTAAATAATGGCAATTTATTTAGCAAAATGTGCCTGTACTGATGGTTCTGCTCAAAATGTAATGATGACTTAATTGTTGGCTGTTATCTATATTAGGGGTTTTGAAAACATTGATTTTTTTTTTTTCTTAATCTGGTAAGATGACAAAAAATTGTTCTTGCACTTACTCTGATGTGTATAATATTTTTATATGCTTTTTGGATGTACCAATTATTAATAATAGGAAAATGAGCTATCAGTTTAAATGTGGAAAATAAAGTCCAAATTAGGTTTTGAACAGAATTTTCAATTAATTTCACTCATTAACTTGTGAATGGAGTTAAACATTATGTGTTTTAGGGCCATATTTCTAAAATATTATTTTTTTAAAGCAAAAATAAGTTTTATTCGGCATATATTCAAAAACGCAAAAGTGGAAAACGGACAAGAATGCTGCCACAGCTATGTCTGCCCAAGTCCAAGGAACCATTACAGAACAGACAAAAGTGGGAAAACAGACAAGCATGCTGCTACAGCCATATCTACCTGAGTCCAAAGAATATTACAGAATAGGCAAGAATGGGAAAACGGACAAGCAGGCTGCCACAGCCATGTCTGCCCGAGTCCAAGGAACCATTACAGAGCCATCAGTATGTATTAACATTACAAATGGGCAAAACCATTGAAAGCTTTACCTCTTCACAGATTGGCTAGAAACTGTGATCCTACATTTTGTATTATCTCTCTTAACAGTCATTGGTACAGGTTTCAGTGATGACAGTCAGGAGGGTCTTCGATGGTCCAACAATAAAATATGATCTTTTTTTTTTTAAGATTTCTAAATGAAATTATGGATTGGGACATTCTATCACTCAAATTATTTAGGAAAGATTTTTCCTATTTGTTTTATTGAATTAAAGATTAAATGAACAAACGCCAAAGAGGTATACTCCCCTGGATTAGTTTATCAATTACTTTCTAGCGGGATAACAAGACCATATAGAAATAGAGCTGCATGTGCCTCAATAGTTAGGTTTTCAAAAGTGAGCTCTTTCTATTTCATAAGTTTGCCTAGGTTGGAGACAATTTTTTTTTTTTTTTTTTCTGTAAAGAGCCAAATAGTAAATATTTTCAGCTTTGTGGGCTATTTGGTCCACAACTCTATCATTGTAGCATGAAAGCAGTCATAGACAATACAAAAATCAATTGCTTTGTTCCAATAAAACTTTATTTACAAAAATTGGTGACAAGCCAGATTTGGCCCAGGCCTTTATTATTTGAGAGAAGAAATAGCTGGCATCTTCAAATTGTTTTTATCATTTCTATCTGCCATCATATTTAAAACTGAATGTAATATTTGTTATAAGAAAATTGCACAAATACTTTAGTGTCTCAGAAATAGAATATTTGTATTGTTAAAAATAAAACTCAGTGAAATTTGAGCATAAGGTTTATTCTGAGCTGTTATTCTATATGCATATAGCAAGACAGTTTTGATTGTAGAAAAAGCAAATGGCTCAAAGAAGCTAGGTACAATGAGGCTTATGAAGAGAAGACGAGAGAGAAATACAGAAGATCAACCATTGGCTAATCTTAATATAATTGATTGAACCCTGCCTTCCTCCTGTTACTGAGATCAACTGGTATCAGGTATAAGATGGTTTCTGGCCCTCCACCCAGTCATATCTTTTGAAATTCAAGTTTAGTAAGCCTGGGTTCTAACAGAAAAGAAAGGATTTGTAACTTTGGATGAAAGAAAATTTGCTGGTGGATTAATTTTGGTCAGGGATTTCTTCAAAGTGAGTATTTGTTTTAATGGGTAAGAAAACTCCCAAATAAAAGCAACATATCTGCTATCAATTTCTCTCTCTGACATTGCAAACACCATAATTCAAATGCATCTATTTTTGGTCTCCCTTTTTCATTGTCCAGGGAGGATAATTACAAACCACCAAAGAGCAGATTTGTCTATGGCTAAGAACACATTAAGTCTGGCAACAGAATTGTAGAAGAGTGACTCCAACTAAAAGAGAAAAGAGTGTTTTGCTTTAAAAGTATGGCATTCTCTTACTTGGGTGACCCTCAACGAAGCTTGCTTCCTGGGATTCACATTCCGCTTGAATATGGACTGGTACTGTGATGTGTTTAAAGCATGGGATGTAGTAAAAATGATATTGTGCCAGTTCCAGATCTAAGTTAGAAGAAAACTATCTTAGGCTGGGTTCTCTAGAGAAGCAAAACCAGTAAAGGCTATAAATATGTATATATAGAGAGAGATTTATATCAAGGAAATGGCTCATGCAATTGTAGAGGCTGAAATGTTCTAAGTCCATGGGTCAGGATAGAGGCCTTTCCGGATTCACATAGCTACAGGGGCTGGTGAACCCAAGATAGGCAGGTCAAAGAGCAGGACTCTTGTTCACAGGCTGTGAAGATCTATGAATCCCAAGATCGGCAGGCAAGATGGCAAGTAACCTGCTAACTCAGGTCCCAAGAACCGGAGGTCAGACGAACAGGAGCCAGTTGCAGGATCCAGAGCCAGTAAAGCCCACGAGACTTGCGAGAAAGTCCACTTATATTCCATGCAGATCACGCCTCCAAGGAAACTCCCTTTCAAATGATTGGCTACTCACAGCAGATCCTACCATGGAGGTGATCACATTATATCAACATCTCATCTTGGAAGTGATCACATCTTTGTATGACTGCCGAAGTACATCATAACTGCCAAACCACTGAGAATCATGGCCCAGCTAAATTGACACACAATCTTAATGATCACAAAAACCTATCAGCTTCCATTCTGGTGCTGTTGTGTACCTGAGTCAGGGAGTCTGTATGTGAGAAAACAGAATACGGCTACCCTAACAGAGAGACCACATGGAGATATAATGTGGACAGTCCATATGGAGAGGGAGAGTCCTGAAACTACAGAAAGAGAGAGGGAGTTAGAGGGAAAGATACCTAGCCAACCTAGTGTTCCAGCTGAGCCCACACCATAGGGGATCTACCAGCTGAAGTAGCTACACAAATACCTACCAATTAGATCAGCAGAACTGCCCAGCCAGGCCCACCCCAGACTGAAGAATTGTGAACAAACATAACCGTGTCTTTTAAACCACCAGTTTTAGGATAGTATGATATGCACCAATAAATAATTGAAACAGAAATTAGTGCCTAGAATTGGGGTTTGCTAACACAAAATCAAAACACTGTGACACTGACTCTGGGACCAGCCAATGAGAAGAAACCTGAAGGACTACGTGATGACTATTACTGGGGGCTGGGAAAGCAATCAAGACACTTCACTTGACACTGGAAAAAGGCAGACTCAAGTTATTTATTGACAGCTCTATAAAAGACAGAGACAGTGCAAAATGCAAAGTAGCCTCTGGGTTCCCAAACTTCTAAGGAGAGAAAAAAGACTAAGAAAATGACTGAGATGCAAATATTGACCATTTCTTCTGGATAAGAGGGGTGACTCAGTTAAGAATCAAGGGCCCACATTACAATTCAGGAATCAAGGCAAACCACTTTTAGATAAAGTGGAGGGCATATATGTGTCCAATCAATTTATATTTCCTGCCCTAGAGAAAGAATGAAAGCTGACATGTGCCTGCCCTGGTGGTAATATGTGTCTGGCTGGATTTTAGAATTACTGTCCCCACCCACTCACTGCCATATTTGTGGGTGTGTGTCTATTGCACATACCCTGTCCCTTTTTCACCATTTCTTATTGAGTGGGCGTGGGGAAAATAGCATGTCTCTTTAGTTCAGGTCTTTTGATAAACAGGGAGCTGTACCAGAGGAAACACATCCAAGGAGCCTCATTCTCACCTGGACATAATTTAGATGATGAGATTCTGAACCTCAAGCCTTGAATCTGGGCTAAGGCACTGACATGCTTTAACCAACAGAATGTGCTGAAAGTGGTGCTCTCCAGTTCCTAGCCTAGCCTTAAGGAGACCTCACAGTTTCCTTTTTGTGTGTGTGCTCTTGGAAAACCTAAGCCTCCGTGTAAGAAGTCCTGCTATCGTGGTGTAAAGATCACATGGAGAAACCCAATGGAGAGGCCATATAAAGAGGGAAAATCTTTGCAAGTACTTAAAAAGAAATGCTGTGCAAAAGCCCTAGCTGAGTCAATCTTTTAGTTGATCTGACAGTTGGAGCCAAATCAGTGACCCCTGAAAGACCAACAGATGCCAAGCTCAGACTGAAGAATCATGAACAAATAAAATGGATGTTGTTTAAACTACTAAGTTTTGGGATCGGTTCTTATGCATCAATTGATAACTGAAACAAGAATCATATTGTAGGATAGAACAGTAATATTTAATAAGTCACATCCTGGATAAAACAGCTGAGGAATAAATTATTGAAGAAAAATAGACATATATTATAAACATATTTGTTTAGAGTCCATAGTTCCTGAGTGGTGCAAATAGCTAAGTGCTCAACTACTAGCCAAAAGGCTGGCAAATCAAATCCACCCAGAGACACCTCGGAAGACAGGCCTGGCTATCTGCTTCCAAAAGGTCACGGCCTTGAAAACCCTCTGGAGCAGCTCTATTCTGAACACGTGGGGTCTCCATGAGTAGGAATTGACTTAATGGCAACTAATAACAACCAAGTATTCTGTAAGTGCATATGTTGATGTATTTATATTTTAATTTGTATATATGCCTGAGTGAGTGTGTGTGTGTAATTAAAAGAAATGTATCATTATGAACACAAAAGCTGTGTCCAAGCCTAATTAATTTCACTAATTCAGTAGGAACCAGTTAGTAGCCTGTCATTCGAGACAATTCTGTTTCATCAGTTGCAATCAGCTGGTATTCATGACTACAGATTCTCAGCCACTGTTTAAAGTAATGATGAAAATATTCTTACTTCTAATTTTCGTAGAATCGCAGAAAGAAAAACTCTAAAACACTGCCACACCACTAAAACTTGATCCTCAACATCTAGTGTACAAAATTTTCCTATTCTGGAACATGTGGAAAAGTTGAATGACATCAATTCATGTTTTTTTCTTTTTCCACATCAGAGGAGTTTCTAAGATATTTCTGTTACAAAAAGATAGAGCTCTATGTTAACTTTTCATATAAACTTCCTCCATTTGTAAACTAGTCATTACTATTAATTCAGTACATTTGTGTGAAGAATCAGCTGATTGAGTATTGATGAACCCTCACCCAAAGGACTGAGAATTAGCCCACACTTTTCAGAGAATGAACAGGGAGTATTAGCAAGAATCTATTGATCTTACTACATACGACCTCAAAATTTGCCCTTCCAACCATGACTCTAATTTTTTATATACCTTATTTTATTCCTTTCTCTCATAATCTTCTTCATTCTGCTTAGTTGAATCCAGCTGTCATCGTCATAAGGCGTTTTCCAGACTGATTGTTAGAAGGTTGGGATCTGAAAGCCACGGAGGTGGCAAACATGGAATAGCCATTCTAATACAAGAATCCATCCATTCACCTGTTCAGCAACCTGACGTGTTGACTTCCTACATAAAATTTAGTTATTTCCCAACGTAGGGAAGTAAAAGCAATGATCTTAAGCTAGTATATGTGGAGGGAGTTTAATAAAATTATAGTTCATATGCCAGTATTAATCTCTACAACCATATTACAAGGTAGGCATTTTTTTGTCCATATCACTTCTAAAGAATCTACATTCTACCCCAGCTAAGTGACTTACCCACACTGCACAATTCTTAAACTGGTATTTAAACACATTTCTACCTGACTCCAAATTCTGGGCTTTTTTCACTGTATTCACCTATTCTAATACTTTTAGACTTCAACATAGCAAATCTTGTCCTTGTGGCTTAAGAGTCCATACAAGTTCCAAAGACTGGAATTAAAAGTAGAAACTTGAAATAATTCTCTACCAAATCCGTTCAAAGTATACTATATAGTCTCTAGTAAAAAAAAATATAAAGATAAACAAACATCCAAGCTACTATATACCATTAGCACCATTCTTTCCTTCTGTCAAGAAACTTTAAAAATCTCAGTTCGTCCTTTTAAGTCTTTGTGGATTTCTTGTCATCATTTCCATAACGTTGAGGTAAAGAGAAGGAAAAGAAAGGAAATGAGCTATTTCCTTAGGACATGTATCAGAGCACCTGGAAGAATCAGACTTATATTAACAACTGCAACTAATTAACACCAAAACATTTGGCTCGAAACAAAAAATTCAACCAATGACATCAAACATTTATGTATTCAGAAGGATCTGTGTGGTTAGAAACATATGGGTGATAGACCAAATGATTTGGTGTTTGCTAATAATTTAGGAATCGCATAAACAGCAACTGTGTCAGGTTACCAGAATATTATATTTAATCATGAGTTCTTCCTATGGTATGTGAGACTAGAAAGGTAAAACTTCTAAAATTTTGGACAAAACTATGGATTTGAGGTTATTGTTTGCTTTGTTTTTCTTAATTCAACTCAATTTTCTTGAGCTGACACTAAAGCACAACTCTTTGTCACTCTAAGTCTCCAAAAACATTGACAGATGATTTCTCAAATAAATTTCTCAAAAATCCCAGATTGTTGAGTGAGCTGAAGGAAGTTTTCAGGTGTTGACCACTGTTTATAATCTTCCCTGATTTAGCCCTAATCACATCATATACGTTGATGTAGAATAATGGCTTCCAAACCACTTCTCATTAAGCTATACAGACAACACTATGGGCCTATTGCGCCCATTCCAATCAATCCATTCCTACTTTCCAGTAGAAAAGTCAGTCTATCATGACAATTGCTATTTTACACTTCCAACTTGGGAGGCTAATCTTCCCGCACTATATCAGACAATGTTCTGCTGTTATTTATAAGATTTTAACTGGCTAATTCTTTTCAGAAGTAGACTGCAGGGTCCTTCTTCCTAGTCTGTCTTGGTCTGGAAGCTCAGCTGAAACATGTCGGCCATGGGTGACCCTGCTAGTATCTGAATACTGGTGGCATAGCTTCCAGCATCCAGCAACACACAAGCCCCCACAGTATGACAAACTGACAGACAACGTGGGGGACAGACTGAATATTTATGGTGAACAGATACAAATCCTGACACACACCTTTCCTGACTTTAAACCACACAGTATCCCCTTGTTCTGCTCAAACAACTGCCTCTTAGTCTATGTACAGGTTCCTCATGGCACAATTAAGTGTTTTGGAATTTCCATTATTTGCAACATTATCCATAATTTGTTATGATCCACATAGTCAAATGTCTTTGCATGGTCAATAAAATACAGGCAAACATCTAGTATTCTCTGCTTTCAGCTAAGATCCATCTGACATCAGCAATGACATCCATGGTTCTGCATCCTCTTCCGAATCCAGCTTGAATTTCTGGCAGTTCCCTGTTGCTATACTGCTGCCGCCACTTTTGAATGATCTTCAGCAAAACTTTACTTATGTGTGATATTAATTGATATTTTCTAATAGATTCAGCTTTCTATTTGGTCACCTTTCTTTTCAATGGTCACAGTCATGGAACTCTTCCAGTTGGTTTGCCAGGCAGTTGTCCTCCATATTTCTTGACATACATGAGTGGGCACCTCCAGGGTTGCATTCATTGGTTGAAACATCTCAATTGGTATTCCATCAATTCCTAGAGCCTTGTTTTTTGCCAATACCTTTAGTGCAGCTTGGGCTTCTTCCTTCACTACCATACATTCTTTATCATATGCTACGTCCTGAAATAGTTGAATGTCGACCAGTTCTTTTTGGTACAATGACCCTGTGTTTTCCTTCCACTTTCTTTTGATGCTTCCTGCTTCATTCAGTATTAGTCCAGTAGAATTCTTCAATATTGTGACTTGAGTCTTAATTTTTTTCTTCAGTTCTTTTGGCAAGGGAAGCCGAGGGTGCTCTTCCCTTTTGGTTTTCTAACTCTAGGTCTTTTCACATTTCATTATAATACTTTACTTTTGTCTTCTTAAGCCACCCTTTGAAATCTTCTGTTTGGCTCTTTTACTTCATCATTTCTTCCTTTTGTTTTAGCTACTCTACATTCAAGAGCATCTTTTAGAGTCTCTTCTGACATCCATTTTGGTCTTTTCTTTCTTTCCTGTCTTTTTAATGTCCTTTTGCTTTCTTCATATATGATGTCCTTGATGTCATTCCACAGCTCATCTGGTCATCAGTCATTTATGTTCAGTGTGTCAAATCTATTCTGGAGATGGTCTTTAAATTCAGGTGGGATATACTCAAAGTTGTACTTTGGCTCTTTTGGACTTGCTCTAATTTTCTTCAGCTTCAACTTGAACTTGCATATGAGCAATTGGTGACCTGTTCCACATTCAGCCCCTGGCCTTATTCTAACAGATGATATTGAGCTTCTCCATTGTCTCTTTCCACAGATGTAGTTGATTTGACTCCTGTGTATTCCATCTGGCGAGTTACATGTGTATAGTAGCTGTTTATGTCTTTGAAAAAAGTATTTGCAATGAAGAAGTTGTTGATCTTGCAAAATTCTATCAAGTGATCTCCAGCATCATTTCTATCACTAAGGCTTTATTTTCCAACTACTGATCCTTCTTCTTCATTTTCAACTTTCACATTCCAATCACCAGTAATTATCTATGCCTCTTGGTCACATGTTTGATCAATTTCAGACTGCAGAAGTTGGTAAAAATCTTCAATATCCTGATCTTTATCATTAGTGGTTGGTGTGTCAATTTGAATTATAGTTGTATTAACTAGTCTTCCAAGTGTACGGATATTATCTTATCACTGACAGCATTGTACTTCAGTATAGTTCTTGAAATGATCTTTTTGATGATAAATATGATGCCATTCCTTTTCAATTTAACATTCCCGGCATACCAAACCGTAAGATTGTCTGACTCAAAATGGTCAATATCAGTCCATTTCAGCTCACTAATGCCTAGTATATCAATGTTTATGCATTCCATTTAATTTCTGAAGACTTCCAATTTTCCTAGATTCATACCTCATACATTCCACATTCTGATTATTAATGGAAGTTTGCAGCTGTTTTTTCTTATTTTGAGTCATGCCACATCAGCAAAAGAAAGTCCAGAAAGCTTGACTCCATCCATGTCATTAAGGTCGACTCTACCTTGAGGAGGCAGCTCTTCCCTAGTTATATTTTGAGTGCCTTTCAACCTGAGAGGCTCGTTTTCCAGCACTATATCAGACGATATTCCGCTGCTATCCATAAGGTTTTCACTGGCCAATTTTTTCAGAAATAGACTACCAGATTCTTCTTCCTAGTCTGTCTTAGTCTGGAAGTTCCCCTGAAACCTGTCCACCAAGGGTGACCCTGTTGGTATTTGAAATACTGGTGGCAAAGCTTCCAGTATCACAGCAACACGTAAGCTACCACAATAAGACAAACTGACAGACGTATTGTGGTCCGTAATGATTACAGCCTTGGAAACCCTATGGGATAGTTCTACTCTGACCTGTAGGGTCGACAGCAATGGATTTTGTTTGATTTGATTGTCAAGAGTTTAGTACATGGGCTTTGAAGCCTGTAGATTTGAGTTCATATTTCTGTTCTAACATGTACCAGCTACATGACCTTGAACAAATTACTTAATCTCTCTGTGATTCAATCTGTTATCTGTGAAATGAAGATAATAATAAGTCCCACCCACAGGTCCTATGGCCTCACACCATGATTTAAGCTCAGGGAGAACCATACTACACAGTAAGTGTGAAAAATAATTATATTTCTCAAAATCATGGGTCTGCTGGCTCAAATACCACCAGGATCCCTGATTTGTTATTTAGCTTTTGACAAATTATTTAATCTGTCACCTCCCCCCAAAACCAAACAAATCTGTTGCCATTGAGTCAATCTTGCCACATAGCAATCCCAGGTGTTACAGAGTAGATCTGCCCATAGGGTTTTACTTACTGTAAACTTTACAGATGCAATTTACCAGGCCTTTCTTCCATTGAGCCACTAGGTGGGTTCAAACTACCAAACTTCAGGTTAGCAGCAAATCATAAACCACTTGTACTGTCTAGGGAGACTTTCACTCTGTACACACTCCTGTAATATTAATGTATTTGTATGAATATTGTGGAAGAATTTTGAGACATTATTTTACATCAAGCATTATCCTTATCCTTTTGCTATGACATTATATCTAACACATTCATATACAATGCTAATCCCTTCGGTAAATAGTAACTGATATTCTACTCTTCATATCGATTGGTATTGACAGCTAACAAAAACATTTTAATGAAGGATATATGAGTTATTTTAGGGAAACTTTGAGATAGAACCTCAGGCAAGCAATGTAGCCATTTTAATTTGTAAAGCACTAGAGACCAGCCCGTTGTGTGTGTGTGTGTGTGTGTGTGATGGCATTTAATATATTCACAAGGGTTCCTTCAGGTACCCTGTACTTTAATGAATGTTACTTCTTTTTGATTCCCTATAGTCAACTGTGAGACAAAGTCTGTGATTTCTAAAAATATACACGTAGCGAAAACTTCAGTGATAAAAATGTTTATTATGTTGTAGCATGAGTATAAAATAATCTCAGTTCACTCATAACTGCACTCCCAGCTGAAATGTGATAGTAAATCCAGAGATGAAATGAAAGATTAATTTGTAGAGATAGCCATTTGGCAGACACAGAGTATTACCATATTGTTAGTCTTATGGGCAGAGTGGGTTACATTTTTGCATTCTTTTTCCCTTCATGCCATCTATTCACATAGATTTGCTTTGACTTCCAAGTATAGAAAAAAGTCTTTTTTTTCCCCAACTTCATGATATTCGGTAGTGCTGTTTCATTTTGGACTAGGTCAATTAGTAAATGTGTCTATACATGGAGAGTCGAGTATATGCAGGCCATTGTGCAGGAAAGGGTAGTAATTCTAATGTGGCAGGTATCCAGGCTGAATCTAAGAACTGTGCCTAATAAAGTACTATGTCAAGTGGCCTTCAGAAGTTGATTTGCATGAGCTGATTTACAGCAGAGAAGAAAGCTGCTAAGTGCAGTGGTGGATACGATTTTGGGGAATAGGCAGGGCACAGAAGAAGAAAGTTAGCTGCATGTTACCAGGCCTTGCTCCACAGGCATAAAGAGAGTAAACGCAACCAAATGATGCAGAGCTGTTTCATTTGTGACTCAAAGACACAGGGCCACAGTCAGTGCAGTGTCACTGCTCAAGTAGCAAAATGAGACCTGTGAGCAGGATTAATGAAGACTGTGGAATATTGAGAGACAGCACCCTTGGTGTTGGCAGGCGGGTACCGGCAGCAGGAGGAGAAGCAGCACAGCAGGTGCGGCAGGTGGCAGAGTGCTATAACAGTGGGTGGGGGCAACAGCGAATTATATGACAGAATTATATGCAAGCTTTTATTAAAGCAAAAACAAAAACTCGCCAGACACTCTAAATTTGCTGTTTGTGACTTTCTGTTATGCAGCAGGGTCTCTACTACTATACAGAAGGGGTAGGAATCTGTGTAATTTGTTGCTAACATGATCTCATTTATTCTCCCAGCTGGGGAAGCCCAGAGGAATAGGCCTCTGCTTCCAAAGGGCTCCCCTTGTTACGGAGATGACAGAATAATATACGTAGAAAGATAACATAATGCAAATGCTCCAAGAAAGATATAGGCTACAACTGCTCTGGGGTCAGAAAAGAGAGATCATTATGAGAAAAGCTTTGAGGTAGTTTCATTTTAGATGCTACATATGATGAACGTCCAGTATCAGGGCCCTAGGAAGACCCTGGATCCTCTCTGTCCCTCCAGGTTTAGGTGACCTGCCTATGTGCGTATTCCCAGGCCATCACCTGCTATCCTTGTACTCTGAACTCTGCATGCTACTTGTATGCTTTCTTGTCTGTCTAAACCTAGACTGCAAACTCTGGAACTAAAAGTTGTTCATTTTTGGTATTTGATTTTTCCCATTATGTAGGGATTATGCTAATTATCTACTTAATGGCTAAAAAATAATAAATGAATTTTCATAGGAAAAAAAACCCACAGATGCTAATTTTGACAAGCACAGATCTAAAGGCCATCTTGACTGACCCATCCATAAATACTGATTGCCTTTGGCTGATTTTTGGATTTTGAATAATATTGAACAAAGTCTTCCATTTCAAAATTGAATCCTACAGGCTGAAATGCATAACTTCTTGAACCCAGTAACTCATCATCCTACATCTACAGTCCAACGAAGCTAGCCGGACAAATGTCTGTGACAGCAAGTATGATATGATGAAGCCCTAATTCTCTGTATTTGCATATGCTGTTATGGTCCCATAAAGCACAGAGGCCCAGTTGGGTAACAATACTCTGTAAATTTCTTTTCACTGTTAAGATGCTCCAATTATTCTTTTCTTTCACCAAACTTAAAGCCTAGGATTGGCATCAATATGCCCATATCAAGTCATCAGGAATATTATTTAAGGTGAAAAGAAAAATAAATAGATAAATATGTCTGCACACATAATTACATACATACTGCAATGTAGGCAAAAATGTCTCTAAAGAGATCTTCATTCCCCTTTGTTACTTTCAGGCTCCCAACTAGTGTCCCATAGTCATAAACCTAACCTTGTGGGTCCAGTAAGTAAATGCATCCTCTCCCCAAGCAGCCATTACCCACCCAGACTTGCAAGAGTCCAGTGGCATTTTCTTTCATTTATGGAAGAGAGAATGAAGTGAAAATAGATTCTATTAACTAGACTGGCCTGAACTTGGAGAAAGTAGGGTTTAGAAGGTAGAGCGATTTACTGCAATCTCTGAATTTTCCTTTATTAGTTGGTTATATAGGCTGCCATTGAAGCTAATAATATAACTCCCAAAAAGATGTACTAGGGTTCTAGGAGTTTAAAATAAAATTAGGTGTCTGTTTTATGGGATTCCTTTTTTTTTTTTTTTTTAATGGCACTCAGCTGATAGCTTGTAAAAAGTGGTCCTGGCCCTATGCCTTTCGGCTGAAGAATTTTAGGAAACTGGCCACGAGCTGGCCAATTTGGTGTAATAAACTATCAATCTAGTTTGTATAACTTTAGTGACTAGGTCTATTTTTCTTCCATTTATCCCCAATGGTAGTGATTTTTTCCACCTACCCACTGGCCTCTGTGTACGTTGTTATCACTTTATGTAAACCATTTTTAATCCTTCTGATGATATAACGAGTAGCAATAATGGTTAACAATTCAACCATAAGAACATGTAAGAAATATTTAATGCTTATGGATGGCTATGATCTCGCTCCCTTTTTCTATATCTCTTTATTTTTAAATACGACGCACTTGAAATATATCATCCTCAAGTGTCATCCCCAAAGTGCTGCCCGGGTGCCCACTCAACAGTAGGAGAATCTCCTTTAGACTGCTTTTGTATTCCAAACAACGGCACTCATTGTTCCTTAGCTAGTTGAACCCAGGTGTTCACTAGGTAGAAATAAACAAACCCTCTATTCTTGACAAGTTAGAGGAAAATATTGCTCTAAGACTTACAAATTATGTTCATTTCTTTACTTTGTCAGTATTAACGTCAGAAAGGGCTGTTGAATTTATAGAAACAACTCCCTAGGGCCTATCAAAGAAAAAACGCTCAAAAGGTCAAACCTTGTTTTAGGCAGTTGCTATCTGAATACTGGTGTTGGAAGGGAGCTTTGAAGAGAAGAGGGGCAGGAATGATTAAGTAGACCAAAGACAGGAACCTTGTGAAGTAAGTGAAAACAGATGGGACTCAGGGTTTAACACTGCTCATTTTAAGTGTCACTGCTGGTCAATGAGATGTTTCTGTATCATGTAATATTTATTATTGATAACCAGTTAGAGATTTAGGCTACTTAAAGAATCCCAGAAGGGGAAATAAAAAGAGGTCATGTACATATTAGTGAAAACTGAATACGGTCTCTAGTTGAGTCAGTAGAATTGTAGCACTGTCAATTTTCTGGATTTGACAGGGTATTATAATTATGTAAAATGCTATCATTGTCAGAAGGGAAGTTAGCTGTACATAGGTACTCTCTGTACAATTTTTTGTGAGTCTTAACCACCAATTACAAAATAAAAAGTATTATGAGAGAGAGAATACTTAGGCTCACTTTTTTTTTTTTTTCAGAGAAAGGTAAGGGTGGCCAGTCATTCAATCTTTGATTACAATGGAAAACAGAAATTGGTGCAAAAGAATAGCAGAAGTGGTGTTCCTTTACTTTTTCAAACACATTTTCAAATGTATTAGATTCAACAAAATAGCACTTATGTTTCATTAGCTGTTGCCATTCCAGTAAGTGGTACCATATTTGACAACATTACTAATAAGGAGTTGATCTTCTTAATCTAAAACATACTTTAATGTTTTTGATTATTACATTCTTTTTTTTTTTTTTCTATTGTGGCTCAGGACACGATTTTGCAGGTCTTTCAGAATTCAGCATTCTAGCCTAGTGGCAGCAGAGCAAGTCTTCATATTTGCCAAGTTCTTTCTTTAGGGCACTTGCTTTGCACTTCTAAAGGATTTGACAAAGGTAACAGGCTTGATGATTAAAATACTTCTGAACAAAGTTTAACAACTGTCAGTCTTCACAGTACCAAAATATTTTGTCATAATCTGTGTAGCTTAGTGTGTGCTTCAGAAAGTTAGATTTTTTAAAATCTAGAAGTTATTACAGACCAGCACTTTCTCACACTTGCCCTGAATTGTGAGCTTCTCCCACCTGCATCAACACACATACAATGGCATACAATGTTACATGTACGCACACATACATATGCACACGCATTTTATGTTTCCTTTACAGTCCAAGGAAATTCTGAAATTAGAAGTCATAGAGTAAAAAAGAAATAATAATCTGATCCTTTATACTTGAGGTGTTTGAAATAATGTGTTGAGAATATTTTTAGGTCCTTGCTCATCTTCTCATTATAAGGTACAATGTCATGTTAAAAAACCAGAGGCAAAATATTTTCCCACCCTGGTGCCTGTTGTGGGTGATATTCAAGTCCTCTCTGAGCACAGATCTGTAGTTAACTTGCATGTTTGTTTTCATTTTCACTTATGGTTTTCTCCTTTTCATTCACAAATATTTTTTGAGCACATAATATGTAACAGACACTCTTCTATTCTCTGTAGCTTCAAAGAAGAGTAGACCACAGCCCCAGGCTTTCCCACAAGAAATTCACATTCTCTGTTATATTGCTAAGAACTTAATAGCTGAAATCATAATATAGTATCTGTTTTACCCACCTAGGTATTATAATATACTGTTCAATGTAAGAATAATATTAATATTACCTTACTTATTAATCTCATGATTTTTCTATGTTTAAGTGATTTCTTTGATTTTATCTTATTTCATTTTCACAAAAATCCCGCTAGGAACTACAATCGTCATTTGAAAGAAAGGGTGTGACTTGCCTTTTTTATATAACTAGACAATGCTGGAATCTGGAAAACTATTCAGATGTCTTCTAGCTCTGTGCTTTTGTCACTAGGTTATGAGCACTGGAGCAAGTTGATGATGGATATCTGTGCATTAGAACAATGGGACTGCTCTTTGGCAACTCAAGCCACACACCAAACATTCCTAATTAAGATGTTGTCATTTTACCTAGGGGAAAAGCTTTGGCCAGATTCCAGTATGCCCATAAATAAGAGACTGCTAGAAATACAAGTAAGAATAGTTTCAAGCAAAAGTATCCTTACATGATGAAGAGCATAATTCAATCTACTACCCAAATTGATTTATGGGCCCACTGTATAGGCTTAGGATCCCTGGTGGCGCAGTGGTTAAAGCACTCGGCTGCTAACCAAAAGGTCAGCAGTTTGAACCACCCAGCTGCTCTGAGGGAAAAAGATGTGGTAGTCAGCTTCTGTAAAGATTTACAGCCTTGGAAACCCTAGGGGGCAGTTCTACTCTATTCTATAGGGTCCCTTGGAGTCACAAGTAACCAGATGGGAGGCAGTAGGTACAGCGCTAGTTTGTAGTTGAGCTCTTTGTGTAGTTCACCCCCTACTGGCCAGATGGGAAACTACATTTTCAAGGTTGAAAAACGAACTCATCAATTTAAAGAATATCTCAATTTCTCATTTTTTCCACCACAATTTATTATTTTTCTCAATGAAGAAGACTTACTCAAATGTACATAAATGCACCTTTTTATTCCTCAGTGATACACACATGTACTCACATATTTCCATTAAATACATAATCCCATCATTTATTGTTGGTGAAAGAAGAAAAAATTGTTTTATTGTGCTCCCTTAGGAAGAGATAAAAGAAAACCTTTCCAACATGGAATTCAAGTTAACCCTCTTTTGGTTCATTGCATCTTCCTTCCTCAGATATATTTCTACACCCTTAGCTTACTTTAACTCTTCACTTTCCCTTTATGTTCCTGGTGAATTGGGTGGAAATCAGCAGCAAGACACAGGAATCTATTTCACTTATTTAATCAGGCAATTCTCCAATGAAAATCATTAATACAAAATATTGAGTGGAGTGCCCTGGAATTATTTCTTCCCTAAAAGAATATCCATATTGTATTTTAAAATATGCAAAATACGGTGAGTTGGCCAGTTTATTCTGTATCCAGAGGATTGGAAGAATCATCTGTCTTTTTCTTTTATGAGCACAGCCCATAAATGCCCTAACATTTAAAGATAATTCCAAGCGAAATCTGTAGCTAAAGAAAAAGGAGTGCTGAATTACTTTAAACTAGAAGTCTTGACCTTATTCTTTTGAAATCTCCATAGGAATCCAAATTCACAGTCCTAAATCAGATGAGTTTGATTGTTTTTGCTCCATTCCATATGGAGGGCGGCAAATCTCCCGTTTGTTGTAATGTCAGTGCAACTGGAAATGCTCTCCAGAAGGAAGCCTGCACCTTCTCTGCAGCCACTGTCAATTAACTACCAAACCAAACCTTTGCCATTGAGGTGATTCCAAATCATGCCGAATTACTCCTTCACTGATCAGTTGCTTGAGAGGCAATCCCTGTCCGGACTGTCTCAGTGTTTCTAATGGCAACAGACATACGCAGTAAACTGCTTCAGTAAAGTGAGCTGAGAGATTACCAGGTAAGAGACAGACACTTCCAGTAGGAGCAATGGACTTTGGCAATGAAGACATCCTGCCTTAAGCACCTTGTTTCTTCATCCCCTTATCCTCTGATAGACTGACTTAATCCCCCAAGCCCTTATGAAGGGCTCATCTGCCGATATTTCCCTCTTGACCTTAGAAGGCAAGGCTGAAAGGCAGTATGTGGACATTTGCACATAATTCCTGACTTGGAGTGCCAAGCCCCTCGGTTTCATTGCCTCCCATTTTTTTCTCTGCAAGGGACTGAGTAAAAAAAAAAAAAGAAAAACCTTCATTTTTATTAGCACCTCTCTATTTTGCTTTTAAAAAATGTAGTTCTTTTTATGATGCATGGTACTTATTCACTTTAGTTTGCCTCCCATAAAATGACAAAAATCCAATAGGTTGCAATATTTCCTTTGTTGCTCGAGCAGTAGAGTTCCTTAGATTTCATGTGGGTATTTTTCAACATTTATGATGGAGAAGAAAAATATTAATAGTAATGAACAAAGAAATAAATCATGGTAGCTACAGCATCTTGGCATTTGCCTTCCTTAAGCTTATGTCCTCAACTGTTCCGGAAACTAAAGGCTTGTAGCTCTGAAGCCAGGGGCCTACTTTGCTCCTATTGAGTTGAGAGAGAAGGTTAAGGATAAAAGATGTAAGTCAGAGAGAGCCTGGAGTTGTTGTCAGAGTCTCGGTCTCTGTAGAAGAATTGAAATCTATTTATCCTTGTTTCTAAACATCCTGCTCCTATTGTCTCTGCCTTGGGACAATCTGCCAACAGATTTCTGGAGGTTTCCATGGTAATTTGGAAGAAAATATCCTCTTCTATCTTACAGGAGTTTAGGGCAGAAAAATTGTGGAATTATAACCTTGGTTAATAAATGAGAAACAAAATGACTTCAGCCTAAGTATGCATGGTGTTAACGTCCTTCTGTTTTCTTTTGGTTTCATGGTGAAAAGATGCACAGAAGGAAGACAACCTGTGTTCTCATTGGAGAAGGGTGAAATATGTGCAGGACTAAAATAGGAGATGCATTTTTAGAGGAAGTGAAGAAGAGATGCAAGGATAGTACCTCAGGATTTTTCAAGGATGGATCCTAATAAATATTTCCCCTGAGAAAGACAATCGCTAGTCCATGTTTTTGATTATTGATATCCCAGAGTCTTTGGGCTGATGAAAGGGGGCATTTCACCGGAAATATTTTTTAAGAGTTGTGAGGAAAGTAGCTATTCAGAAGTTTGGATGAGCACAAATCAATCCCAGAAGAACACTTTAATCTTTGCCAAAAAGGGAGGAAACAAATCTCCCAGGTGGCGTTTTCTGAGTATGCACAGTTCTGAAATTCTTGTAGGGGTTGAAGGGATCTTTGTTTTATTGCAGACAGGTGGGCTGGGAATGGCCAACTAAATCCATTAAAATCAATAGCCAGCAGAGGCTGCAGTGCCTTCAGCAGCGTATATATTCTGCCAACAAATGAAGATAGACTAAGCATTGCTCACCAAACATTTTTTTCTCTAAAAGGACTTGCTAGCTAAACTATAAGGGAAAATGGGAAGAAGGTCATCTAATATGCCTTTAATGGAAAAAGAAAAAAAGTGAAATCATTTGGATTAAACATGTTTTAAAGCCTAGATTTCAAGTAACTGTTTCTAACCTGCACATGAAGAGATAAATCGATTAATTAGAAGGGCAGGTTAATTTTTTTCCAGTCTCATTACTGAATTCCTACTTTGTCATTCCTAATTGGTAAAGTTAGAGTCTACTCCTCCAGTTTTTAATAGTATCATGAATAAGCTGCATAAGTGGAAAAACATACCTTGCTCATGGATAGGAACACTCAACATTGTGAAAATGTCAATTCTATCCAAAGTAATCTACAGATACAATGCAATTCCGATCCAAATTCCAAAGTCATTTTGTAATGAGATAGAGAAACAAATCATCAACTTCATTTGGAAAGGGAAGAGGCCCCGGATAAGTAAAGCATTACTCAAGAAGAAGAACAAAATAGGAGGCCTCACACTACCTAATTTTTGAAACTATTATACCACCACAGTAGTCAAAACAGCCTGGTACTGGTACAACAACAGATACATAGATCAATGGAACAGAATTGAGAATTCAGACATAAATTCATCCATCTGTGAGCAGCTAATATTTGACAAAGGCCCAATGTCCGTTAATTGGGGAAAAGACAGTCTCTTTAACAAATGGTGCTGGCATAACTGGATATCCATCTGCAAAAAACTGAAACAAGAGCCATACCTCACACCATGCACAAAAGCTAACTCAAAATGGATCAAAGACCTAAATATAAAATTGAAAATGATAAAGATCATGGAAGAAAAAATGGGGACAATGCTAGGAGCCCTAATCCATGGCATAAACACAATACGAACCATAAGTAACAATGTACAAACACCAGAAAAGAAACTAGATAACTGAGAGCTCCTAAAAGTCAAACACTTATGCTCATCAAAAGACTTCACCAGAAGAGTCAAAAGACAACCTACAGACTGGGAAAAAATTTTTGGCTACCACAAATCTGATCAGCATTTAATCTCTAAAATCTATAAGATACTGTAAAACCTCAACAACAAAAAGACAAATAACCCAATTAAAAAATGGGCAAAGTAGATGAACAGGTACTTTGCCAAAGAAGACATTCAGGCAGCTAACAGACACATGAAGAAATGCTTAGGATCACTAGCCATTAGAGAAATGCAAATCAAAACTACAGTGAGATACAATCTCACCTCAACCAGGCTAGCATGAATCCAAAAAAACACCAAATAATAAATGGTGGAGAGGTTGTGGAGAGACTGGAACACATATACACTGTTGGTGGGAATGTAAAATGGTACAACCACTTTGGAAATCAATTTGGCACTTCCTTAAAAAGCTAGAAATAGAAGTACCATACAATCCAGCAATCCCGCACTTTGGAATATATCCTAGAGGAATAAGAGCCATCACATGACTAGATATATGCACACCCATGTTCATTGCAGCACTGTTCATGATAGCAAAAAGATGGAAACAACCTAGATGCCCATCAACAGACAAATGAATAAACAAATTATGGTATATTCACACAATGGAATACTACGTAACAATAAAGAATAAGGATGAATCCATGAATCATAACATGGAGGAATCTGGAAGGCATTATGCTGAGTGAATTTAGTCAGTCACAAAAGGACAAATATTGTATAAGACCACTATTATAAGAACTCAAGAAAAGGTTTAAACACAGAAGAAAACATTCTTTGATGGTTACGAGGGTAAGGAGGGAGGGAGAGGGTTATTCACTAACTATATAGTAGACAAGAATTTTCTTAGGTGAAGGGAAGGAAAACAAACACCACTGGGGAAGTCAGCACAATTGGACTAAACCAAAGCTAAGAAGTTTCCTGAATACAACCAAACACTTGGAGGAACAGAGTAGCAGGGGTGGAGGTCTGGGGACCATGCTTTCAGGGGACATCTAGGTCAATTGGCATAACAAACTTTATTAAGAAACTGTTCTGCATCCTACTTTGGTGAGTGGCATCTGGGGTCTTAAAGCTAGCGAGTGGCCATCTAAGATGCATCAATTGGTCCCAACCCACCTGGAGTAAATGAGAATGAAGAACACCAAAGTCATAAGGAAAGCCATTAGCCCAAGAGACAGAAAAGGCCACATAAACCAGAGACGGCATCAGCCTGAGACCAGAAGAACTAGACGGTGCCCGGCTACCACCAATGACCGCCCTGACAGGGAACACAACAGACAGTCCCTGTTGGAGCAGGAGAAAAGTGGGGTGCAGAACTTAAATTTTAGTAAGAAGACCAGGCTTAATGGTCTAACTGAGACTGGAGGAACACCAGAAATCATGGCCCCTGGACTCTCTGTCAATCCAGCACTAAAACCATTCCCAAGGCCAACTCTTCAGTCAAAGAGTAGACTGGACTATGGGCCATAAAATAATACTTGTGAAGAGTGTGCTTCTTACTTCAAGCAGATACGCGAAACTAAATAGGCAGCTCCTGTCCGGAGGTGAGATGAGAAGGCAGAGAGGTCAGGAGCTGGTTGAACGGACACGGGAAATCAGGGGTGGAAAGGAGGAGTGTGCTGTCACTGTCACAGTATAGGGAGAGCAGTTAGGGTCACATAATAATGTATGTATAAATTTTTGTATGAGAGACTAACTTGAATTGTAAACTTTCACTTAAAGTACAACAAGAAAAAAATAGTATAAATAAAATGCTTAATCGGGAAAAATATATATGTTTGATTTAAAGATTAATATATATTCTTGTCTTTCAGTCATTTCTGATTCATAGTCTCATAGCGACATTATAGGACAGAGTAGAACTGTCCCATAGGGTTTCCAAGGCTGTAAATCTTTACGGAAGCAGACTACCACATCTTTCTCCCTCAGAGCAGCTGGTGGGTTTGAACCACCAATCTTTGTCGTAGCCGAGCACTTAACCACTGCACCAGCAGGGCTCCTAAAGATGAATAAAGTTAAAAAGTAAAACAACATACTTTGAGAAATGAATAGCATGCTAATTGTGTGTGCGTGTTCAGAAAATGCTAACAGAATATTACTTTTGTCTATACATATGGCAAGAACATTGACCTGTTGATCTTGTCCCCGAAATGAGCTCCCTGGAACCAAGAACATTTGGAAGTAAAAGTATTCTGGGTCCTCTAAGGATACATCAAAAAGTAATTTACAATAAACACACAACTGGCAAAAGAGTTCAGGGGAAAGGATTTGCTTTCTTTTATCCTTGTAAGGGCTGTTTATTTTGGTAATTTTTCTAATTTTTATCAGCGTGGGGTTTATATGTAGAGCTGCCTATAAATTATAATCCAAACTAGACAATTTTGAGAGAAAAATGGACGGACTAAAAATATAAGTTAATAAATTTTAAAATATGTTTTATTAATACTGAAATAGTTTCATTATATCTATCATTTGTATTTGTTACATTACATTCTATTTCTTATATTAAGTATCAAAGGTATACATCAAAACTATATGTGTTATTATTTTATGTCATGTTCGATTCTATTCAAATACTATTTTCAAGAATGAAATTATTTCTAAAAATAACTATATATCTCTAGGTAAATGTAATTTTATCAGTTTCTTAGCTGTAGCTGTATTTTTATGAAAATATATTTTTCCAATATAGTCGTCTTTTCATTTTTTACTATAAAATTGCCTGTAATCTCCTTCAAGTTTCATTTCATAGTTATTTTTTAACTTTCTATTGATTCTTCTCTATAGATCACAATATTTCATATTTTTAAATTGAGAAAATAATCATTTAGATTCTGAGGTAACTGCTAAACTCAGATTAAATTCTGGTGAATGGAGAATATTCTAAAATTTACTAGTGTTTATACTAAAATGTGTAAATATTTCAGTCAAAATATTTCCACAAGTACTACTTCATTGCATCTGTTCATATTAAATTGTGCAAATACTTTACTTAAATATATTTGCAGGTACTTCCTTATTTCTAGAAAAAAAATTGAGTAAGTTGTTTCAATTTATGACTTTTTAAAAATGTATTTGATCACATTTAGAAGTTTCAAAGTCATAGATCTTGTCAATGAAGTATAAATTTATACAGTTACCAGAAGGAGCTCCAACTAACAGGTTTGTCCCTAGGCTAAGATATTCCAGAGAGTCTTTACAGAATTCTAATATTATATCTTGTGTATTATAAAAGGTCTGTTAGTTTATTTAGCTCCTAACTTGCTATGTAAGAATACATGTTAATGCCTTCCTGTTTTCGTACTCCCCACCAATAACTGTAATTTACTAAAAGCTGGGAAATTTGAGTTTTTTGCACTCTGTTAGTTGTTTAGTTTGATTAAATATTTCCAACTTATTTTGAACAATATGCTGCTATAATTGAGGAGATTCATTTAAAAAGCATAGTCCTATTGAGGGACACTTTGGTTGATATGTAAAAAGTACTATTTCAAAGGCTCAGATACTTCCAAAATCTGGTTGGTGATGAACAGCAATGAGAAATTGTGGACCCTTATGCTTATGTAAATTTTATATTCAGCATTAGCTTTGTCAGCAATATATATATATCTACATATTTATACATATAATTCATTTACTATCTCTTTTTAAACTTTGAAAATGACAAATTCTATTTAGATTATAAAATATCTTGGCTTGTTTGGACTCAGTTGTAAAGAATGTTTTAACACAGCTAAGCCCAAGTCTATATATGTTTATTAATTTAGTTAAAAAAAAGTTTTTACTATAATGCGATACTGTCCTTTACCAAAATTCATATTTGTATTGTTAATGCAAAAGCAAATAATATGACTTCAGTGTTAAACTCTTCATCCGATTTACAATACAACACTAATGTCAGATTTTTACCTTCAACAATAGGATCATTCAAAAGCTTTAATGAGTTGAATGAATTAATGAATTGAATAAAAAAATCTACATATTATAGGCATTACCATCATTGATTTTTTCTGGAAGCATTTGATGTTAATGATGTTCCACTAGCATCACTGACTGTTTTCAATGTTCTTTCGCTCTATGGGGCAATTCTACTCTGTCTTAAAGAGTCGCTTTGAGTTGGAATCGACTTGATGGCAATGAATTTGGTTTGGTCGGTTTGCTAGTAGAGCCAACATGTTCACAGCTTCTGTTTCACTTTCTAAAACTGCACTAGAAAGCATGGGGTTAAAAATGAGAGACATTAATTGAGAAGAACAATCATTTGATCTAGATGAAAAACCATGTTTTACAGAATGATTTTTAAATATGTCTCCTGCAGTGGTGTAAGTTAAATTGGACTTTTTTTTTTTTTTTTAATGTAGCTGAACATGCTTCTCCAGCTGATTTATGTCTTCTAGCTTCCATGTGGTCAGTGAAATCAGTACATTCCTTCTAACCCACAGCCATCAAGTCAATTCCAACTCATAGCGACCCTATAAGACAAAGTGAAACTGCCCTGTAAGGTTTCCAAGGCTGCAATCTTTGTGGAAGCAGACTGCCACATCTTTCTCCCACTGAGCAGCCGGTGAGTTTTGAACTGCAGACCTTTCTAATTAGTAGGCGAGCACTTATCCACTACCATCCTGGTGTGGGTGGTAAACGTCAACATTTTATGAAATTTACATGTTCACAGAAGGTGTCCTGGTGCCGCAATGGTTAAAGTGCTCGGCTGCTAAACAAAAGGTCAGTGGTTCAAACCCATCACCTCTCTGTGGGAGAAAGGTGTGGCAGGCTGCTCTCTTAAAGATTACAGCCTTGGAAACTCTATGGGGCAGTTCTACTTTGTCCTATAGAGCTGCTATGAGTTGCAATCAACTTGACAGCAACGGGTTTGGTTTCTTTTGGACATGTTGACATACACTTTACAGAGAAACGGAAATACAGTATATAGATTTTTATTAAACATGCACTTTACAAAAAATCACTGCTGTTGCGTTTAATAAAAATTAAAAAAATAAATTATTGAGCAATTAAATAAATTCTTGTGGATTGGTACAAGAAAATCAATGATAAAGCCAGTTAGTAAAAACTTTCCAATTTTTTTTATGCATACTCTGGCATAACTGTTCAATCTCTATTCCCAATAATATTATTTTATATGAGTTATCCTAGAATTTCCTAAGATTCTCACTGACCTCATCCATCGGTAATCAGGCAGCTTACTCGAAGCTGAAGGTCATGGAACAGCCTAAAGCAAAACAGGCTTGTAAACCAAATGAATAACAAAGACAGAAGCATCAATTTTTTCTCCCAACATCATTAGTTTAACCAACAAGCAATCTGCATGCTGACCCTGAAAAGGAAGATAGGGTACAGTTATAAGTATGCACATATTTACGCCTGGAAAGGTGCTGAGGAAAGAGAAGCGAGTTCTTTTCATCTTTTAGATTTAACCATATGTTAAAGTAGGAACTTGAATTCCAGCATATGCATTTCATATATTACTAGATAAAAAGTACAACGTATAAGTCTAGCAAACCCATCACGGTTTACTGAAGTGTGACTATTAATGATAATAATAATAAAACTTCATTTTAAATGAAAAAAAAAATCAGGGCAAATGCTAAACTGGTTAGGAAGGCAGAATGACAGGAATGAGCTACAATTGTCTCAGACAAACTAAGACATATCTTCACACTATATATATGGAATCCCAGGTAAATAGGCTATGGTGGTCCGATACCCACTCATGGAAAACTATCCTTCTCAATCTCATCACTAATTAATTCCCTCTAGCCACTTAGATTGAATGTATACACACGTGTAGGAACACAGATGCAGTATGTTTACAATAAAGAAATAAGTTTTAAAAAAACTTTGCAAATACATGTATCTTTAACAGGTGTGTTCAGACATGCAGGAAAAAAATAAGGTGAAAAAACCAGTAATACCTGAAGGAAGTTGGCAAGAAGGCAAAGGATGGACTACCATAAAAGCAATTGTCAATTTCAAAATATTCCTGAGTCTCCTAAATATTTTCAAACTACCTGTAATTGTTATTTTATTAGCACATTTGTGTGCACATTTACTTAGATGAACCAGAATCCTTCTTAAATTTTCCGTATTTCTGGTAGGTAAATGATTATTAGCCATTCATGTGAGTATGAATTAATTTAATCTGATTTTGTTCCTCCTAAAATCTTAGATCACTTGCTGATGAAGACCTAAAAAAAAATGTCAGAATTAGTGGAAGACAATGGAATAATATTTGAAAAATTGGGTTTGAATTCCCATACCCTGAATCCTTTCTACTATGCTAGAACAACATACATTAAAATAATCATAAAAAAGGCAGCTGGCTGCATTGAGCTTGCTTCTAATTAATAATAAAGCCATAGTATAATAGGTAAGTCCACTGAAAATTTAGAATTTGACTATCTGATTAGTTCATGACTGATTGGAGGCCCAAATCTTTCAAAAGACCTGCTTAAAAAACAACTATGGAAATAATTGTATTAAAATATTTCTGGTACTATAGTTAAAAGAAAAACTTTATTTTCCCACCCAGGAAGTCAATTGCTAGTTCTGTTCTCTCTCACTTGCTCATGGATTTTTTTTTTTTTTTTTTGATGCGAAGCTACTACTATTACTACTAGTACACACACACCCCCACACACGTATACACAATGCATAGAAATAGTTATTATAAGTCAATACTGCATAAAATACTCTGAAGGCACTGTTCAAAAAAACCACAGTGGCATGCTTCAAGTCGTAATTTTGAAGATTTTAATTCCTAACTGCAATGGTGTAGAAATGGTTTAAATGACTGAGCTAGACAGATATATATAGTGTTTCTCCAACCTAAGGTTCTATGATTCTCTCTATATTTCTATTTCCTAGAGGCGAAAATCCTATCACATCTTTAGGGAACAGGCCGTGAAGTCAGCATCAGAAGAACTTATTTACATCTTTCCTCAAAACCTAGCCAAAGAGAACTGATTTCCCCCAAAGTTGGTACAACTGCTCTCACCACTCTGCTATTTCCTAGCTGTGGTAAATTTCACCCCCAAAAAATGCTCATTCTGAAATATACAGCTAACTGGACCTCTTCATGCTTAATAACTTCCTTTTCTCTTTAATAGTTTTTGATCATCATATTCATCCAAAGAACACATATCAATTTTTCCCTAAACAAGAAGGGTTTTCTCTTATTCCATCCTGGCAGTGCCCTGCATAAATATTCCTCAAAAAAAAGTGACCTGTTAATTATGAGTGATTGCTTTTCCCATCCCAGGGTGACGAGGAATAATTTCAACTAAACATTCAAAGTCAGGGATCATCAAGTGATTGCACTCCAGATTAATCTCCCAGGGCCCAAGTGCTGCCTGGCTGTAGCCTGAACATGGCACTGCATTCTGTCTGTCCTATTCAGCTTGAATAAAAAGACCTTATTTGCTAAACCATTTTAATTTATTCTGCAAAATTTAATTATGCTTCAGTGCAAAAGCACCTGTGACCTTGGGTTCAGTAATGAAATCCACTCCCCAATCACCAGTGAAGAGAGCTGTCTGTTTGGAAAGGTTAGTGGGAAATGAAGAAGCTTCAATATTGCTAACAACTGGAAAAAGACATGCTTTTTTTTTTTTTTTTTGACTTGGTCTGTTTTAGTTTGCTTGCAGGCATTTGGATGTTTTCATGAGGAGATTTTGTGTAAGAAGAACCTTCGTTGTGAGATTTGAATGAGATTCAAAATGATTCATAGCTATTTCAGTGAGAAAAGATGAGCAAATTTCCTCCTCCATCCCATATTCTGTAGAATTGATACTTTTGAATGATGATGTTGGTGAAGAGTGTTGAATACACCATGGACTACCACAGTGTTTGAGCCCCACTGTTGCAGCCACTATGTCAATCCATCTCCTTGAGAGTCCTCCTCTTTTTCGATCACCTTCTACTTTACAAAGCATGATGCCCTTCTCCAGGGACTAGTCCCTCTTGATAACATGTCCAAATTACTTGAGATGAAGTCTTGCCATCCTCGCTTCTAAGGAGCACTTCAGCTGGATTTCTTCCAAGACAGACTTATTTGTTTTTCTAGCAGTCCCTGGTGTATTCAATATTCCTCATCAACATCATAATTCAAAGGCATCAATTCTTCTTTTGTCTTCCTTATTCATTGTCCAGCTTTCACATGCATATGAGGCGATTGAAAATATCATGGCTTGAGTCAGGCACACCTAAGTCCTCAAAACGATGTCTTTGCTTTTTAACACTTGAAAGAGATCTTTTGCAGCAGATTTGCCCATTGCAATATGTTATTTGATTTCCTGACTGCTGCTTCCGTGGGTGTGGTTTGTGGATCTAAGTAAAATGAAATCTTTCGACAATGTCAATTTTTTCTCCGTTTATCATGATGTTGCTTATTGGTCCACAGTTAAATGCTACTTTGGTATAAATCTGGGCTATTTGATATTCAGCTATTAACAGGAGGTTTTGTTTAGTTTATTGTGAATCCAGTTTCACATTTGACAAGTTCTAGATTATCAAGGTATGAGACATTCATTATAGAAAGTTATAGGGATGTCTTGCATTCAAGCATATATGCATTTTACAGAACTTTTGTGGGCCTGACATGGTTCTCAGTTCACCTTCTTTTCTATGTCCTGCCCTCAACTTGCTCTGCGTTTCTTGATTTTTCTTCTAAGAAACTTCCATGCATCCATCAGGACTCTGGTGGCCCATCAGCCCCTGGTGTGCAGATCATTTACCATGCTGCATACTGAATGCCCCAGGGTCTTACCTATGAAGTGCACGCTAGCTTATTTTATGGATTTTTAAGATGCACATTTTTATTGCTACATTTTAACATCCCTGAAAATTGGCTTTACCATAATCAATAGCATCTTATCATCTCTGTTGGTCAGGTGTTAGGTAGGTTGCCTTTGTCATTGACTGTGTTTGAATAAACTTGGTCATAGGTGTCCATGCAGTCCTCTCTTCTACATCCAAAAGAGTATAAGACTTTTTTTAAATAAATGTAAAATTTAAAATTCAAAGAGATGAAAAAGCTTTGGATCATAATTTAATTATTTTCCCTTTAAGTGACACTTAAAATAATAGTGTGTCTTATAATTGATGACATCTTACATTTGATGGAATACCCTAGGTTCATTGTCTCCTCTCTGTTAGGCCATCCACTCCCTGGCTGACTTCAAGACTGCTGAGCTTTTGTGCACTCCGTCAGGCCTTTCAAATTATTGTAGCTGCTCTTTTCCTCGTTTCCTGATCACACATACAATTGACTGTCCCAACCATGATGGTTCTGTATTATATTTGATTTGGCACTCTGTAGCTCACCGTCTTGTGTGATTCTTATTGCAAGAATCATGGAATGTAAGGGAGAAAGCATCATAGAGTCAATTTAGTGTAACTGTTTCATTTACAGACACAGATATTGAGGCCAATGGGGTTTAAGTGTTAGTGACAGATCTGAAACTGTGCAACCATGTACAATAACTCTAATGTCATCCTCAAATCAAACATGAGTCCAGACCTTATATGAGCTTACAGACCAGGGATCTGATAGTGTCTTCCCATTTTTTTAAGAGTATTCTTTCAAATATAGTTAATTGTCTTCTGACATCTTTGAAGAAGGCGGTAGCTTTATTTTTCAGCTATCATGCCTGTTTCAGTGCCTAGTTATATACTAAATCACACTGAATACTTGTTCAACTGAATTAAACCATCAAAAGAAGTTTAAATGTCTTTAAAATCACAAACATGGGTGAAAATTGCAATGCCTGAGACCCTGAGCAACCTTATTTCTGTCCCTTCAGTCTTCCCAGGCCCCGTGCTTCTTTTATTTTTCATAATGAATAACAGAGAACCAAGAAGCACAGTAAATGATCTTCCAGATCCTAGTCTGAATGAAAACCCTAAGACTGTCTGTGGATGTTCATAGACATTAGTTTCTCTTGATAAGAACATTGGAACATGTAACTTGTTCAAACATTACAATCCAATCAATGTCTTCCTTGTTCTAAAAAAAAAAGATAGCAATTTTTAAGGAAGCAGAGAAGCATCAAAGAGGACTAATTATAATAAGATTACTGTATTTTTACCCAAATAACAAGGGCCTTCTACCTTTGATTGCCAACTGGTCCCTCCCCTTGGGGAGGTAATTTTATAAACATGCTATGCTAATTTTTTACAGCAATATATACATGGGATGCAGGACAATTACTATAAAAATGGGGAAAAAAACTCTAAGAGAGAAAAGGATTAGTAGCACTTGTGATCTGCATAACTATTATTTTTAGAAAGAATTTCTGAAGAGAAATATGATTTTCAAACTTAGGTACCAAAAGGACACAGGGAAATCAGTGTCCACACCCTCACCCCCAACCTCAGTTGACGATTTATTCTGTGTTAAGACTCAAGCCATTGTCTGAGTTCAACTCTCCTATGACTGGAAGCAACAGCACCACAGTTAGGGATACACTTCAGTACAAGGGCATTGCCTGACTTGGAACACTAAAACTTGGCATTAAGCAAAGATAATACAGCAGAACTAGTCTCACTCATGGAAAGTCAGGGACATGATGTGATTTTAGAAACTCTCTCCTACAAATCAGAGAAATAACTTGCATTCAGCCTTTGGAATTTGCTCAGGTGTAATAAGAAAAGTTAAAATGAAAATCTATCAGGCAATGGTTACATGTTAAACAATTATCCACTATTAATACCTCAGATTAATTTCATTCATCATTCTATGTAAACACACCATTTCCCAGGATACACACAGTAGATACATATATACATATACATATATATGGAATAGAATATTCTATTTACATAAAAGGCTAAGTTGTTTCAACTATTGCAAATCATGAAGAAGTACACTTCATTTTCACCTTTGGTTGGATTACTCTGTACTAGACATGTTTCAAGGAGCCCTGGTGGTACAGTGGTTAAGAGCTCAGCTGCTAACGGAAAGGTCAGTGGTTCAAATGCACCAGCTGCTCCACTGGACGAAGATGTGGCCGTCTGCTTTGGTAAAGATGTATAGCCTTGGAAAATCTATGGGGCAGTTCTACGCTGTCCTATAGGGTTGCTATGAGCTGAAATCAAATCAACGACACACAACAACAGACATGTTTCAGTATTCTAAGCGCAATTCATGTATTAATTTATTCATTCCTCACAATAACCCTGTGAGGGAGATATTCTCATTTTACAGTTGAGGAAGCTGGCGTACAAAGAGGTTAAGTGACTTGTTCAATGATGCACACATAATACTCTGTTGGACCAGGATTTGAACTCAAGAAATCAGAGACCATAAGTAACATTCTTTACCACTAGGTTCCATTGCTCATAACCAAGGTCTGCCATTCCCTACCACCTCTCTATATAGACTAAGAATTTTGGGACTCAGGATTTGTCCTGCCTGGAAAATTTTTCTCCCCTTTGTCTGCCTGGCAAAACTCTGATCTGTCTTCAAGTCATGGTTCAAATGCTTGTTCCTCTCAGCAGCCTTTTCTATTCTTTCTGTACCCCAACAGATAGATGAAGAATTCTCTGCCCTCCTACCACCCAAAATTACTAGGACCTGCTAATATCTCTGTCTTCTCTACTAGATTCTTTGATATTAAACAGTTAACTTATTTAACTTTACAGTGCTTATATTTACTAAACTGTCTCACAGAGAAGTATAGAAAATACTTGCTAGGGTCCTAGAATCAGCTTATCAAATCAATCTCCTGGTTTGGTGCCACCATTTCTGCAACAGAAAGGCTTATGTTTTCTGCCGTCAGAGTTTGCTTTCATGATTACATGCTTTGAAATACGTGGCATCTGTTGCAAAACTTTTTGGTAATTTTTTAAGGCCATGACCCTTATAACTTATGGGATAAGTTGTAGAGAAAATGTTTTTATCATTTCAAGCCCAAATCACAGCATGTCACTGTTTGAAATATTACAGATTGTGCATGCTAAATTGCTTCAATTTTATTGGTCAGTAATGGTTTTTTATGTAGTCAGTGACTAATTCCAAACTGCAAAATACCATTTTTTCTTTATAATTCTTACAATAGAAAGTAGTGTGCTGATTAGACTACCAGAGTTTTTTTTTTTTAACCCTATGGTCTAACCTTGCAATATATTGGCAGACTACTATGTGCCTCAGTAAGAATCAGGTTACAGATACTTTTATTTTACAGACAAAAATTGATCAACAAGAAGCCATTCAGTTTCTGTAACATTTGTACCTAGTTTCTGGTACCTGTTAGGATTTAAGGAATGGCACCTAAGGTTTATTTACTAAATCTACATCGTAGCTGGCAATAAGCTATTTCCACTAAGTTGTTTCCTTAAGGGGGCAGAACCAAAAGCAATATTTGAATTCGAGCAAGCATCTTACCAATCATAAAAAAAGAACTTGTTTTAATTTCACAGGACATCCTTGGAAGTATGGCGGAAGCCACCCAACATTTATTGAGCACCTATTCTATTTCAGGTACTACACTATATAATTATACGATTTTATTTTATTTCATCATTCAACAACACAACATAGGTCATATTATTACTCCTAAAATTGAACTAATAAGTAGTTACTGATTATAGAGTTTTCATTGGCTGATTTTCAGGAGTAGATTGCCTGGCCTTTTGGTGCAATCCGCAACCTATCATGGGATGGCGCATGACCAAGCAGTGTTTAATTCTGTTGTACATGGGGTTGCCATGAGTCAGGGCAACTACGCAGCAGCTAACAACAACCACAACAACCTCAGCTGACATTTGAATCCTAGTTACAGCCAGAATTCCACATTCCTTCTGCGATAGCACAATTCCCCAAAAGTTGCCTACCAATACAGGGGCTTTTTGATGATAGCTGTATTTTTAGTTCGCTAAGTTCAGAAAGATAGCATTTCTTTTTATTAACATCCTAAATGTGAAAATTATGAGATTTCAGAGGCAAGCCTAAAACAAAGGCTTGATTTAATCTAACAATACTAAAACCAAAAATAGTTTTGGTTCATTGGTGTCATTTCTGTCTCTGTCAGTTTTGAGGATGGATCTTCCACCAACCTTTGCTCAGAAGAGGGTGTAGAGAAAACTTGGGTTCTTTTCTGCCTACCTTTCGTCTCTTCAGTGAAGAATTGCTTCATCTAATTGGTCATATCTGAGCATTCATAGTATACAAAGCTACTGTGCAAACAAGCAACATGACTCTCTCTAGCTTCCTTATTCACTCCCCAAGTCCCTGTTTAGTAATCACAATTTAAAAGGTTACATTTAGGGTGCTAACTTGTCACTCAAAGTATGGTCCACAGACCAACAGCATTGTCATCACTTGGGAGCTTATTAGAAGTGCAGAACTTTGGACTCATCTCAGGTATACAGAATCAAATTTTACATTTGATCAAGATCCCTAAGTGGTAAGTATGTACACTAATGTTTGGGAAACCCTGAACTTAGATACAGCTTGGTTTGCAGGCTTTCCATTCTTATCCTTCAATCTTTTCTTACCTATCTGACTGAAATTAAGTGAATGGGGCAGATGCACAATCCTCTTTCACAGGTTTGGTTGAGTAAATAGATTCAGAGGGGACACCTCAGATCTATGAATTGTGGGTTGGATTTAAAGCAAGAAGCCTTATTTGGCTTCTTTGTCTATGTCGTTATCTGACCCACTGGTAACTGGGAATTGGTGGGAGGAGATACTTCATTTACCATTTGTTTTTTGTGTGTATATAGAAAATTTGTCGTGCTTCCCAGAGGGAGGAAAGTGAACAGTCATGTTTGGATACCAATCCTCATCACATCCTGTGGTGCGATGGATCACTTTAATATGACCTTTCTCTCCATAGTCTTGTAATTCCTATCAAATGATTGGATGGGACTCTGCAAATAAGGTACTTGTGGCTCACCAAGGGGACTGGACAGCTTGCTAATAATGCAGATAAGGTGCATGGCACTGTTGTGGGGGGTGGGACCATGCAAATAAGGTATATGGAACCCTACACTAACAAGGGGATTGGTCAGTTTTGCCATCCCACTAGGCTTAAAATGAGTCATCCAGAGGCAGAAAAGGGGGACTTCATACTAACAAGAAAGAAAAGCTAAGAATGGAGTATGTCCTTTGGACCCGGGATCCTCCTAGACCTGAGACACCTGAGAAACTCCTAGACCCAGGAGACAGAGAGAGAGTTGTAACATCAGAAACAGCGTGAGACAGTGAGAAGCGGCAGCACAGAAAGGTCAGCAGCAGAATCAGAAGACTGGTAAGAAACAGCATGGTGGAGTTCCCAGCCCATGGAGCAAGACAGTTACAGTAAGTGTGTCAACCCATGGAGGAAGAGAGCTGAGCGCCTTCTGGTAGAAGGCTTCTTGGCAGACTGGGGTGCCTCTGGACACTTGTCCACAGGGCTAGGCTTGCCGACCCACGGAATGAGAGAGCTGAGGCTTACTGGCAGAGTGGGGTGCCCCCGCACACTTATTGGTGGAGCTAAAGAGCTTTGTAACACTTCCCTGAGCAGGGCAGAGGCTGGGTCGAGGGATCAAGGGGCCAAATGGCTGAGGGACCGAGGGACTGAGGGGCTTAGGGCCAGAAAGAGGCCTGTCTATGGGCCCGGCTGAAAAGAGGCTGTCCTGATCAAAGAACTGTATCCTGAGTCATTTCTGATCCTCAGTTGTAACCTGTTACTTCCCTAATAAACCCCATAACTGTGAGTTTAATCTGTGAGTTCTGTATGGCCATTGCAACAAACTATTGAACCCAGTAGAGAAGTAGAGAGTTCTATGGGAGGGATGGCTAGCGTTAGAATTGGTAAAAAGTTGGAGAGAGGAGGTATGTCTGACCTCCACCTCATAGCAATCAGCCTTGGGCTGCTGCTAATGATTCTCTCTCCTTCCCCTTTTAACGTGAGGTGAAGAGGTCAGCCGCCTCCACCATGCCATTTTTATCCATACAAAATAGCTATTATTATTATAAACAGTTTCAAAATTCAAATCACAGAAAAAATGTACTCAAAAATGCCCAGAGAGAATTAGTAGAGAAGTTAATATTTAGAATGTTCTTAAATGTTTCTGTATTTAGAAAGAAGAAAAGAAGACATCTCAGGTGAGGGAAACAGTAACAAAGAAAGGTGTGGAGAGAGAAAGTTGTGAATGATACAGAGATAGCACTAGTCTATTTGATCTGAAGGTAGAACACAAGTATAAAAGTCAAAGGACAAACTAGTAAGGACATTTGGAAATAATTTATTGAAGGATTTGTAAACAGAATGAGGAAATTTATTTGGTTCTTTCAGCCACAAGGAGTTAGTGACTTTACCAGAGCCAAGCTTTAACAGAATAAATTTGATAGAAATGACTCGAATGGATTAAACTGGGAAGAAATACTTTTACTGATATATATATCTGAGATAAATAAATCAGAATATTAGAGAGGAAACTAAATTTACACTCTACCATAAGTGACCTTAATTAGCATAACAGGAGGGGACTAATGGGAAAACATGGCTTAATGTGCTTACTAAGTAACAGTAGAAATAATTTGATTATCATTTAACTCACTATAGCCAAGTCGATTCCAACTCATAGAGACCCTATTACAGGACAGAGTAGAACTGTCCATAGGGTTTCCAAGACAGTAAATCTTTACAGAAGCAGGCTGCCACATCTTTCTCCCGTGGAGCAGGTTGTCGGTTCGAACCGCCAACCTTTTGGTTAGCAGCCAAGCACTTAACCACTGCATCACCAGGGCTTTGTCAGTGTTTATTAATTGTCAGGGATTAGAGTATTTTATATGCTTTATCACGTATCTTAGTTATCTAGTGCTACTATAACAGAAATACCACAAGGAGATTGCTTTAACAGAAGGAAATTTATTTTCTCCCAGTTTAGGGGGCTAGAAGTCCAAATTCAGAGCACTGGCTTGTGAGGAAATCTATCTCTCTCTGTTGGCTCTGGAGGAAGGTCCATGTCAATCAAGACAACTTTCTCTCAGCCGTGTCCACAGGCAGGCCTCTCTCTTGCCCTTGACCTCTCAGCCCTTCAGCCCCTTGGCCTGATCTCTGCCCTGCTCAGGCAAGTGTTACAAAGCTCTTTAGATCCACTAATAAGTCCCCAGAGGCACCCCACTCCACCAGGAATCTTCCTGCCTGAAGGCGCTCAGCTCTCTCTCTTGCTCGGTGGATAGGTTCTCATGCCATCTTGCGGCTGTCTCCTGGTTCTGCTGCTGCCGTTTCTCTGCCACTACTTCTCACTGTCTTGCACCATCTCTGGTGTTACAGTTCTCTCCCTGTGTCTCCTGGTTCTAGGAGTTTCTCAGTGCAAGGACCCCAGGTCAAATGACATGCTCCCCTCCTATCTCTTCTTGTTGGTGGTATTGAGGTCCCCTCTCTCTGCTTGCTTCTCTCTCCTTTTATCTCTTGTAATATAAAAGGTGTGACTCTAGTAAAGGTGTGACTTAAATAACGGTGGTAAGGGTGGTGACTGTGGTAAGGGCGGTGACTTCAGTCACACCCTCTAGTAAGGTGGTGACTCAAAATACATCCCACCCTAATCCTTCCTCATTAATATAATGGACAATTCATGCCCAAATGGGACCATAACCACAGGCATAGAGGCTAGGATTTACAGCACATCACAAAATGGAGGATAATTACATCAGATCACAAAATGGAGGACAACCACACAATACTGGGTATCATGGTTTTGCCAGGTTGACATATATTTTGGGGGGACACAATTCAATCCATAACGTCATGTTTCATTCTCAGAACCTTACAAGGCAATAATAATAGTAATGATAATAATGATTATATGATCATGATGATAACTGAAAATTATATAATGCTTAATGTGCACAAGGTAACATTCTAAACACTTTATACAAGAGGTAATATTAGTATTGCTGTCTTATATTTTAGGAAACTAAGGTAAGAGAAGGTTAAATAGGTAGGTTTATCCCTATTTCATAGATGAGGAATCAGGGTTCAAAAACATTAAATGATTTAACTATGATCAATCATTTGACAACTGGTAGGTCAATAATATGAAAAAGCATGATTTTTTTCTTTTCCATGAATAGAATATATGTGTATTATAAAAAGTTAAGCAACTAACTCATCACTAATATATTTTGAAAATAATTCCAGGGGTATCTCTATGCCTAATAGAGTGCATCATTAAAATTGCAAGTTCAAATATTTAAGTGGTATAAATAAGATAGAAGTTTATTTTTTCTTTCAAAAAATAAGCATAAGCCATTCATGGCTGATATGGAAGTCCCACACTCTCAGAGACCCAGCTGGCATATCTGGTTGCTCAGTGAGGAACTTTCATCTCTTTGTCCAAAATGACTACTGTGTTTCCATCTATAACCTGTGCATGTCAGTCAGCAGGAAAGTGGAAAGATTAAGGCATGCATCCTGTATTTAAGGTCATTTTCCAGAAATTACACATATACTTCTACTTGTATCCAATGATCAGAGCTTAAGTAACATGGTTACCTCTAGTTGCAAAGTAGACCCGAAATTGTCTTTATTCCAGGAGGCATCCCTTTTTCAGGGAAGGAGTATAGAGTTATTTGAGGGAAAGTAAGAGCTTTTGCTATATTTTCTGTCATTAATTCAAGGTTCACCCTATCTATCAGAGTTGCTTGTAATTTAATGATTAGCTCTGTAATAATTTTGCTTTGGTTCTTCATTTGCTTCCTTAACTATGCAATTTTAGTTTTCATCACTGTATTAGTTTCCTAGGACTTCTGTAACAAAGTACCATAAACCTGGTGGCTTAAAACAATTAAACTTTGTGGCTTTACAGTTCTAAAGGCCAGAAGTCTGAAATCAAAATGTTGGCCAAGTCAGTACCTTCTGGAGACTCTGAGAGAGAATCTTTTCCATGCATTTCTCCTAGTTTCTGGTGGCTACCAGCAATCCTTCACCTCTCGTGGCTTCTAGTGGCGTAACTACAATCTCCATCTCCATCTTCACATGGGCCGCACCCCCTGTTTCTCTATATAGTCTTTTTCTCTGTGTCTTACACTTTTCTGTCTCTTGTAAAGACACTTGCCACTGGGTTTAGGCATACCCTAATACAGGATGGTCTCATCTCAAGATCCTTACCTTAATTTTATCTGCAGAGACCCTTAATCCAAATAGGCACATGTTCTAGCTTTTTGGGTAGACATATCTTTTGGGCCACAATTCAACTCACTAAAATCTCATTTTGCTGTTTTATCATCTTTTTGAATTTCATTTTTATTATTTTTTAAATTTTTATTAAGCTTTTCCCCAATAGCATAAGCATTCTTTGGACATTTTTGCCTTTACTCTTGCATTATACTGTTAGTCCCCAACTTATCACGGGGTTACATTCAGATGACTTGGTCGTAAGTCAGTTCTGACATAAGTCAAATTGCTCTTTTTCCTTAAGATTTTATTATAATTGCCTTTTATTATCAGTATTTTTATAAATCCGATCTTTATCTTTGAGGGTTGGAAATATTACATATAAACATCTACAAGTGAACATCTGAGCATGATTACATCAGCAAATTTTGCTCTGCAACATTGTATGTAGTACATATTACTAACGATAGATGTAAAAAACAAAAAAAGGTGGTTGTAAGTGTGGTACTTCATAACTTGAATATATCATAAGTCATGTATTTTCTTTCAGATTGTGTTGTTCATGTACATTATCATGTTATTGTTCTTCTTTCCTTTATTCCATTGTTGTTTATAGGACTACCATTTTTTTTGCAAATAACGAGTCCACACATATAAGACGCATAGTGTGCCTAGGAAAATAATGTTTGAGGGGGTTGTGCAGTTGGCAAAAGGATATAATGCGTGTGTAATTTGCATAAAAATACGGTATCTTTCAACTTTTTTCTTTTTTATGATGATGATGAGGAGCATGTATTTTTTATGTGCTCCTATTTTCATCTTCCTTCATCTGTGAATCTGTCTAGATCTTTTGTTTTCCTTGGTATAGTGTGGGTAATTTATCTTTGTCTTCCCCCTAAATGTTAGAAACATATTGTTTATCCACTCTAAGGCTTGTGTATTTTGTATTTTGACATTTGTTTAATAGTCTGAATACATGGGGGCGGAGAAGATCTCAAAATAAGTTATATAAAATATTTGAAAGAATATTTTCCTTCTTTTCTCCCTTCTGAGTTGTTATAAATATTGTCTACCAGGGTTCTTATCAATTGAGGAGAAAGTAAATTCTGATTATCTTATGCTAAACCTTCAGATCATTTTCCCAGTTCAGAGTCTGTAATCTTCCCTTTCATCATAGCATCAGTAGCTTTGTGGTTTACCCCATTTCAAAATGATACTAGAAATACATAGGTTCTTGTTCCACTACACAGAGACAAAAGAGGGAACATGTAGAAAATCAACTCAGTTTGCTTTCTCAGGTGTGGTGACATTTGGAAGAATTCTTAGCAGTTGCCATAATGAGGCAGTGTGGTTAAGTTCTATGCCAAAGTCCTCCAAATTTATCATTGTCTCTCCTCTCTCTCTCTTTGTGTGTGTGTGTGTTTGTGTGTGTGTGTGTATTAGGTTGTGTTTCTTTGATTATTTGATTGCTTAAGGTGATTTATTTAATGTTAAAAGAAGTTTCTTGTTGATTAGATTAGGTATTACAAGGATATTTTGTTTTTTGATATCACTATACGATCTACTGCCCTTGTTGCTCCTTATTCAGGTTTGATGACCATAATCCAGGGAGGGGGAAGGATGAACTAAAATCAAATAAATAACATCCTTAACAATCAATTATAAACTCAAAAAAATAATCATAATGTCTTTCTAAAGTCGTGAGTTTACCTCCTTTGAGGTACATGTATTTACCTGTTTTCCCAGAAAGCATTAATTTCTGCCACTTCTGAGACCCAATGTTCGACTAGAAATCATGATTTAAAACACAGGTAAATTCAAAATTTCCAATACCAGTTCATGTTTCAGAGAAGTTTTACCACATGTTAATTTAACATTTTGCTGCCAAATATAAGGTCAAAAAATAATATTCCCAGCAGGCTTAAAACATAATCTCTTCTTAATGCTGAGCATGATTGAAGGTATAGAACTGTCTAAGTGAAATTGTTGCATTAGAATTATGGGCATTTATAGTTTAACATGAGAATCTCAAGGAAAGCTAAACAAATTCTGACTATTTAGCCATATAGATTATAAGCCAAATTGAGAAGGTAAAAATCTATGTATCATATATGTGTAAGTAAATAAAATTATGATGACAAAGGATGCCAGCAACTCTTCAACTACCCGAAACACCAGTACAAAGAAGACAAGAGCAGAAAATTACTGCAAGTTTCATTTTTCAACTGAACTCAATGGTTTGGAAATTGCAAGAGTGTACAAAAAGTCATCAACACATTTTTGAGGAAGTGAATTTGAATGCCTTGTTGATCAGCACTGAGTTAAGCAACGCGGTAGTGGAATGTACCTTGCGGTAGCCCAGGTGAGAATGCCAAGCTTTATATTTATTTGGATCACCTCTGCCACCTTATAAAAGTGTATTTAGATTATTTCCTATTTTTTGAAAGATCAACTTAAAATGTAAATATCTAAAAATATTGTGCATATTGCTTCTTGTTGAAGTTCTGTATTTTATCTGGAGACTAATATTTAACTCAGAGAACTGAAACTCATCTGTATAATTATAGAAACCTCAAACTTTCTCAGATTTTTGAGTCTAGGAAAGACTCATTCAAACTAAGAAGTTAAGGTCTGAGAGTGGTATACCTTCTGAAGATAGTACAGATGGAAAGAGAATTTTAATACAAGGAATAAACTAGAATTGGAATTTAATTAAGGGAATAAGAAGATGATTTAGGATAAAAGATCTTCTCAGACTGTTAAAAACATACTCAGTCCAGTGACAATTAAGGACCATATAGTACCCAAATTAAAATATATATAGATATATAGACAGATAGATTTTCTGTGGAGTTTTTGCCTGTGAGGCCCTAGGACTCTGTCTGGGACAAAAAGCAGAATAGTGGGTAAGAACTCAGAATATGGAGTTAGACAGAGTTCAAGTCTAGGCTCTACAGCCAAATAACCAGTTCCCCTCTTTATCTATTTACTAAGAGGTTAAAAAAAAAACAAAAAAAAAAGCAATTGCCATTGGGTAGATTCCGACTCATATTAACTCCACGTATATCTGAGAAGAACTGTGCTCCATAGGGTTTTCAATGTCTGATTATTCAGAAATAGATCTCCAGGCCTTTCTTCTGAGGCACCTCTGGGTGGACTCAAACTGCCAACCTTTTTGTTAGCAACAGAGCATGTTAACTGGTACTTTAATAGTATCTATCTCTTGAAGTTGTTGTGATGATAGCATTTGGTAGATAAAATTAAAGTGTTTAGAATAAAACTGACACATACTAATCACTCTATGAAAATAAGCTATCATTTTCCTGAAGCTAAGGAGCCCTGGTGGTGCAATGGTTAAGCCCTTGACTGCTAACCAAAAGGTTGGTGATTCAAACTCATGAGCTGCTACACTGAAGAAAAGACCTGGCTATCTGCTCCAATAAAGATTTTCAGCCTAGGAAACCCTAGGGGCAGTTCTACTCTGTCCTATAAAGTTTCTATGACTTGGAATTGACTTGACGACATACAACAACTTCTACATCTTTGAAATGCGGTTGCTGGTACCTTTTGATTGGGGTAAAATTTCTATCGTGTTATCTTAATGAGAAAACACTGTCAGCTAGAGGGTAGCTCTTAGGAATTTGAATGATTTAAAAACTAGGCAAAGTCAAAAGTGTTAAACATCTACCTATTAGAATAAATACCCTGACAACTTAGACATCACACAGAGGACCTGAAAGATGCGTTAATTTTCAAATAAGGCTTAATAGCAAAAATGCTGCAGAGCTACCTAATCACTTCTCCTTTTCTAATATAAATAATCCTTTAATTATTCTACTTTTGATATTTGCATATATTAATTAAGCAAAGACTAAAACTCAGGATATAAGGATAATTTAACTAGCAAAGTTATTGGGTAGATCAAAATTGTGCTAGAAAAAATTAATTATGGATGATCCTGGATTTGGCATAATTAGTTTGGAAAAAAAGAATGTATGAAAGCAGTGTGTTCCAACATTTATCAGGAAAACGAATCCTGGACAGAAATGTAGGTCAGCTGCTTCAGTATAAGGAGATGCTTAGTGGAGCAAAACCCCCGCAAAGTTAAGTTAAAAGAAAAGATGATGGTTCTACAAGACAGGATTTTCCACTTTGAAGAGATTTTACTGAATTCTGCTTCCCTCAAGGCAACTGCTTCCAGAATGGTTTCTAACCAGAGCCATCCTTAACCAACTCTGATTGTACCAGTTCACCTGGTACCACTACCACTCCCCAAATCTCTTCAGTCTGCCAAGATAGTCTGATTAACCCAGACTTTCCACTTAGAAGGAACAGGGCCTTAAAAACCCAATCACATTGCGTTAAGGACTCATTGAGCTGCACTTCCTAGGAGGTGCTGATTTTGTAAAAAAAAAAGGCAAAGTGCTAATAGGAAAAAAAGTATTAATACAAAGGAACTCATCTGATGGTTGAATATCAGTTTCCAGATCGCGTAATAAAAAAGAAAAAAAAAAGAGGGGAAATGTTATTTTGCTATGCCTTATATCACATTATTTTATGTGTTCTGAATCTAATTAGAGTATATTTACAAATATTCTATTGGATTTTCTTTAACAACATGATTTGTTTGCAATCTTATTGACTATAATTGACCGATTTAATTAGAAAGTGAGATTTAGGTTACTTGTAATAATGGAATCCCTATCAGAAACAGCCCTCTTTGGGCTGTGGGGACCATGTTCTTGGGGAACATCTAGCTCAACTGGCATAACAGTTTATAAAGAAAATGTTGTACATTCTACTTTGGTAAGTAGTGCCTGGGGTCTTAAAAGTTTGTGAATGGCCATCTAATATACTACACTGGTCTCACCCTGTTGGGAGCAAGGTAGAATGAAGAAAACCAAAGACACAAGGGAAAGATTAGTCCAAAGGACTAATGGACCACAACTACCACAGTCTCCACCAGACTGAGTCTAGCACAAATAGATGGTGCCCGGCTACTACCACTGACTGCTCTGACAGGGATCACAATAGAGGGTACTGGGCAGAGCTGGAGAAAAATGTAGAACAAAATTCTAATTCATTTAAAAAAAAAAAAAAAAGACCAGACTTACCAGCCTGCTAGAGACTGAAGAAACCCCAAGAGTATGGCCTCCAGACACCCTTTTAGCTCAGTAATGAAGTCACTCCTGAGGTTCACCCTTCAGCCAAAGATTAGACAGGCCCATAATACAAAATGAGAGTTTAAAGGGGCTCACCAGCCCAGAGGCAAGGACTAGAAGACAGGAGGGGACAGGAAATCTGGTAATAGGGAACCCAAGGTCAAGAAGGGAGAGTGTTGACATGTCATGGGGTTGGTAACCAATTTCACAAACCAATATGTGTACTGATTGTTTAATGAGAAACTACTTTGTTCTGTAAAATTTTATCTAAGGTACAATTTAAAAAAAAGAAAGAAAGAAACAACCCTCTTTACTGGAGGGAAGAGTGTGGCTACTTCCAGTAACAATTGCTGAGTTAAAACAGCATAGCTACTGAGCTTGTGTGATCTGACTTTGTTTAGCATAACAATTAGTGATGAAGGGATGAGGATAGGTGGGAGGTTTAAGAAAAGATTTTGCCTCTCATGAGAGATGTGTATATATTCGAACATAAACATGCTCTGAGAAGTTTATGTTTTTAACATACAAATACACTTTTGTTAATGAAATTCCTGCAAGCAGTATTATTTTACTACAATGGATCTGAAACTCTAGTTCTAGTCCCTTTTTTAAGCACTGAAAACATTGTTTATATAGCATGATTTTGAAAACATAGCAGGACAAACTACTTTGATCTCCACTTCTTTTTATACTTTTTTAAAAAAAGTTTATAAGTACAGGGAAAGAACTTAAATCAGCTAATAATTTCATTAGATGGTAATTTCATGGTCTTACAATACCTGTGGATCAGGAATTGGGTGGAGCTTAGCTGGGTTTCTGGGCTCAGGCGCTCCAATAAGGCTGGGGTTGCAGTCATCTTAAGATTCTATGGGAGGCGGGGAGTAGGTCGGCTTCAATGCTCACTCATGGGGCTGTCGGACCGAGTAATTTCATTGGATTATCATATTTTAATGATTCCCTGTGTGGCACAGATGATCAATGTGTTTGGTCACTCACTGAAAGGCTGGAGGTTTGAGTTCACCCAGAGGTGCTCCAGAAGAAAGGCCTAGTGATCTACTTCTAAAAAATCAGATATTGAAAACCCTATGGAGCACAGTTCTACTCTGACATTCATGGGGTCGCTATGATTTTGATTCGACTCAACAACTGGTCACTGGTTATCATATTTTAGAGTTCTCTTTCCATAGTACTTAACAGCAATGTGTATAAGAATTGTCCTTTAGGTTACTTGAAGGATGGCACTTTAATTTCTTTTCCCCTTCCTTTCTTCTTTTCTTCGTCCCTTCTTTCTTTCCTTTCTCTCATTCTCCCTTCTTCTCTTCCTTCTTTCCTTTCTCCTTTCTTCCCTTTCTTTTTTCCTTACTTCCTTCTATTTTCATCATTAGTCAACAAACATTTTTGAAATGTATTATAGCCCAAGTATCATTTTAGGTGTTATGAATGCAAAGTTGAATGCATTAATGCTTCTTGGCCATCAAAATTCCCATACACTCTTGGGGGAGACAAACAGACAATGCAGTGTTAGGGGCAGGCATGCTTTATGATGGAATTAGAGATGATGGGTGTCTAATCCAATGAGGAGGTTGAAGAAGACTTTTAGAAGAGGTGATGCTGAGGCAGATTATTAATATTTGAGTAAGAGATAGTCAGGTGGCTAGGATTTATATGGGGACATCACAGGAATTGAAGGCAATAAGAAAATATGTGCGATTATTTGGGAAACTATAAGCAATGTGACGTTAGAATGCAAAATTTTAATTAAGGAAAGACACAATGTGCAGTTTTAGAGGTAGGTAAGGACCAGCTCAGACAGAGGTGCACTTAATATGTTAAGGTTCTAGATTTTAACTTATATGGTATGGAGTGTCAGTGGAATCTTTGAAAATATCTTGATATCCAAAGCATATCTTCTCATTAGCCCATATACTGACTGTTGTGATTGAATTGTATCCCCCAAAATATGTGTTGGGATCCTAACCCCTATACATGTGGATGTAATCCTATTTTGAAATAGGGTTTTAGAGTTTTCATTATTATGTTAATGAGGTCCTAATAGTGTAAGGTGTGTCATAAACTTAATCACTGCTGAGTGATATAAGGAGCAGCATAGACACAGAAGTAAGCAAGCAAAAATGGGGGAAGATAGATGCCATGTGGAGATCATCAAAGAACCAAGGGATGTCGAGGCTAGAGAAGCTGAGACAAGGATTTTCCTCCAGCGTGAACAGAGAAAGGGCCTTCCCCAACAGCCAGTGCCCTGAATTCAGACTTCTAGCCTCTTAAAGTGTGAGAAAATCACTCACTTGTGGTATTTCTGTTACAGCGGCACCAAGAAGCTAAGACACTGACTAAAACTTTCTCATTAAGAAAATGCAAGGCTTCTGAATTTTATAAGTTCTCTATTGATATCTTCAGCACTGATAAAGTAGATAGGTAGTGCCCAGGAAATATGACTAAAGAAGTATTGAGAAAGGGCCCTAGTGTAGTAGGCAGCTTTTAAGATGACTCTCAATGACTTTACCTACCGGTATTTATGCCCGTATGAAAACCTCTCACTTGAGTGTGGACTGAACTTACTGACTTTATTTTCTAACCAATAGAATATGGCAAAAGTGATCAGAGTCTTTCCAAGAATAGATTAAAACTAGATGGCATGTTGTGAGCTGCCCTGTGGAGAAACTCATGTGGCAAGGAACTGAGGGAAGTCTCTGGCCAACAGCCAGTGAGGAACTGAGGTTCTCAGTCCAACAGCTCATTGAGTGAGCTTGGAAGCAGGCCTTCCACTGCCCCCAATAATGCCTTATGACGATGACTACCACCCCAGTTTGATACCTTGATGGCAGCCTTGTTAGAGCACCTGGGCCAGAAAACCCAGCTAAGCCCCACCCAATTCCTGACCAGGTACTGCGAGATCATAAATCTTTATTTCTTGAAGGTGTTAAATTTTGAGGTAAATTGTTATAGAACAATAGATAACAAATACATCTAACAACAATCTTTCTGTTTCAATTGGCACAGTACTCAACATTCTACCACTAGGGGTTGGTTCTCTTGGGTTTGTGCTATTTGTGTGTGCTAAGATTCGGGCCTGAAAACATAATTAGCGAACCAAAAAGGGGAGAAATCCAGAGAATCCCAGTCTTTCACACTTCTCTGGACAGGTAGGTAGTTGCTTACCTGAAAGTACCCAAGTTTCCCATTTGGAACAAATAAGTGTGGCTCTCAGGTCCTGGTGTCTTATTGATTGGGCACTGTCTCTCTGTTGGGGTCTTATTTTCATGATACCCACCTGTCTGTGTGAATTACATGATTAAATTTTACAGGCTTGTTTTATATCTCCCTTGATATAGGTGAGGTCCTGTTTGAAATAGAGAAAAAGGAGCAGAAAGAGAATGGAGATGACATCTTCATTCAAAGATTTGGCAGGGACCATCTCAAACCATCTTCTCTGGTACTTTCCTACTGATATATACATTTTCCTTTAGGCATTCCTTCATGTACCCATTTTTTTCATTCATTTATTTGTTGACTATGTAATAATAATAATTGTTGTTTTTTTGTTGCTGTCAAGTTGGCCCCAAACTCATGGTGATCCCATGCACAACTGAACAAGATGCTATCTAATTCTGAGTTATCCCCACGATTGATGATGGATGTGACCATGGTAATCCATCGGGTTCCATTGGCTGATTTTCAGAAGTAGGTTGCCAGGCCTTTCTTTGTAATCTGTCTTAGTCTGGAAGATTTGTTGAAACTTATTCAGCATCATAGCAACACACAAGCCTCTCTGACAGACGGGTGGTAGCTGCACTTGAGGGGCATTGGTCAGGAATCGAACTCAAGTTTCCTGTATGGAATTCAAGAATTCTGCCACTGAACCATTGATGCCCTGTAATGATAACAATTAAAAAAAAAAAAAAAACACTGCCATCAAGTCAATTCCAACTCATAGCAACCCTACAAGACAGAGTAGAACTGCCCCATATGTTTTCCAAGGCTGTACATCTTTTCAGAAGCAGACTGCCACATCTTTCTCCCGCAGAGTGGCTGATGGGCTGGAACTGACAAATTTTGGTTAGCAGCTGAGTGCTTCAATCACTGTGCCACCAGGGCTCCCAATAACAATAGATAATATATAAAAAGTACTTACGGTCCCACGCACTGTGCTAAATACTTTTTATATATTAATTCCTCTTAATCCTTACTGCTCTTTTGAGGTTCTGATGATTTTCAGAGATTCTAAGTTCATTGGTCTTGGGCAGAACCCAGATATCTATATTTCTAACAATTTTCATAGGTGATTACAATGCCCATTTAATTTTGAGGCTTGCTATATTGTGCTGTGGGTTAAAGTATTGATACAGAACATTTTTTAGAGGTAAATATGATTCTCATGTTTACTTAACAATATTTACTTGGTATTTGCAAAAAGCCCTAAGGTATAGTTTCAGTGATTTAATAACAGTGTGTTCAATCAGACATGTGAAGGATTGGGTGTGATAGACTGTAACTAGTGGAATAAGAGAAGCAGACAAAGGGCAATAGGAATTCAGAGCCGAGTGGATTGCATTCAACCAGCAAGTATTCAGAAGACAAAACCAAAGAAACAAAACTAAACGCTACAGCTGTGTTTAAAAAAAAAAAAATGCTTTATTTCAAATATCACAATTTCCCCTCTAAAAAAAGGTGCACTTTTTCTCCTTGAATTCTGTTTTTGTTATTAGTTAAAAAAAGAAATGATTCAATTTAATTTTAGGAATATTTATCAAGAAGTTACCCTGGGAAGGCAATGGTCGAGGCTACTCGGACAACAGAGAGATAAGTAGCTCAAAGCTCCTGGCCTTAAGTAGCTTATAACCAAAATCGATTGCCATCAAGTCAATTCCGACTCACAGTGACCCTACAGGACAAAGTAGAACTGCCCCATAGGGTTTCCAAGGAGCAGCTGGTGGATTTGAACTGCCGCCCTTTTGGTTAGCAGACAAGTTCTTAACCACTGCACCACCAGGGCTCCAGTCTCATAAAAAGATAAAACAAGTAGTAAGTAAATATTAGAATATGCATGAATATGACAAAGGAGTTGAGAGAAGTTCAGAAGCATGTACCTTTTGAGAAAAAAAAAAAAATACAAAAAACAGAAAGAAGGCTTTCCAGTTCCAAATTTGTTCTTAGAACAGTTAAATTTTCCATGCATTCAGGCAAATTTCTTCTTCCTAATTTTTATCATCTTGGTTCCCAGCACCGCCCCCACCCCAGTTCCTTTTGGGTCAGTGCTAGATTCTGAAGAATCCATATAACCTTCTGGAACTGCTCCCTGTGCAAACACAAGAGTGGAAAAAATCAAGTTTAAAAAATGCATACGTTGTTCTGTCAGCACCAAAATAAGACTGCAGGGTTATCAGCGACATTTAAATTTCTCCCTCAGATGACTGAGAGAGTGCAGCCAGCTGCACTCAAATTGCATCGAAAATAGATACTTTGCAAATTCTCTTCTAAATGAAAGTTTAAATTACCAAAAGCAGTCTGACCGGTTATCTTTGACTGAAGTGGTTTACAATTTGCATATAAACTTCATTTCTTTTTCTAATTATGCTGAATAAAATGCATTCATTTTTTCTGTGATTATAGGCCGGCCCTGCCAAACACCTGTGACTGCCACAAATCCTAATTTGATATTTATTTACTTCAAAGCAATCTTATTATCTAAATTATTCCAGGCATCAAAGGCCTTAATTATTGATAGTCAATTCAATGGGGTTAGTTTCCGTGTCCTTGGGTGGGAGTTTCTGATTTGCTCTTTCCTTTTTAAGCGCTACTTGGCTATAAGAGGCTATATGATTCTGCCATTAAGGATATTGGAAATCACACGCTTATTTAATTGGAACTAGATTTAGACAGTCTCAAAGAGCCAAGATTGACAGCTGCAGTCTGTAGGCTTCCAGGTAGTTTTATTATTATTTCTTTTAATCCATGTTTATACTTAGTCTTCAAAATAAGCATTGCCTCTTTTGTATATTTCTCAATCCTTTGGATAAAAGGGGCAACTTTTTATTTCTCTGATAGCTTGGGATCATCCTTGCTGGAGAGCCGAGATGCTATCAATGGCATCTTTCAGAAAAAAGGGGAAACTGATTGGAAGTCACTTGATGACAGGATGGAGGGTGACTGGGCATTATTTTGAGGCAAAATTCCTTTCTCACCTGAGAATTTGGGAAAATGGAAAAGGTGAGTAGGAGGGTTAAATATGAAGACCCACCTTAGCAAAATATTATAACTTATCAATAGGTCCTAAGAAGGTAGTTAAGTATCTCAGGATTAATATCACATAACTGGCTTATCTTTTTCCAAGCAACATTTCATTGGTAAATAATGATCATGAAGCTTTGAGTGGAGCTTCAAAAGTATTTGTCAGGAGTTCTCAAACTAGATACCCCAAGGCCCTTTTAAGGGCTCCAGGAGGTCAAAACTACTTCCATAATGATAGATAGACAGACAGACAGACAGACAGACAGATAAATGAATAGCTGCTGTCCCATGGACTCTGACTCATTGCGACCTTATGAAAAACAGAACAAAATGTTGCTGAATCATCCTCACAATTTCCAGCATGTCCAAGTCCATCCTTGTGGCTAATGTGCCAATTCATATCACTGAGGGTCTCCCTTGCCCTCACTAGCTCTCTGCTTTACCAAACATGATGTTCTTCTCTAACGATTGATTCTTTCTGATGATGTGCTCAAAGCAAGCGAGTCAGACAATGTTCTGTTGTCATCTGTAAGGTTTTCATTGGCTAATTTCTAGAAGTAGATCAGCAGATTTTTCTTCCTAGTCTGTCTTAGTCTGGAAGATCTGGTGAAACCTGTCCACCATGGGGACCCTGGTAGTATTTGAAATACTGGTGGCATAGCTTCCTGCATCACAACAACATCCAATCCACCATAATATGAGAAACTGACAGACAGATGGTAGTCCATAATGATACTAAGAAGTTATTTGCCTTTTTAACTTCTATTCTCCCAAGACTGTACAGTGGAAAATTCCAGAGGCTGCATGACATGTGATGTTGCAACAAAATGATTGCAGAGGCCAGTATGAAAATCCAGAGCTAAAGGAATTTGCAAAAACGTAAAGACAATACCTCTTTTCTCATAAATTATTTTTCTTTTAGACAGTATATTTTTCTTAATAAATATGGCATTTATATTACCACATAATGAGTCTGTTACTGCTTCAAAATAAACTAAAAAGTAAATATTTTCAAAATGTCTTAGGCTTTTTAATAAGCAATTGTTAATAGACATAATCCATATAAGCAAAACCTTGCTGGGAGGTTAATACTTTTCAAAATTTTAAAGGGGTCCTAAGACTAAAATGTTTGAGAATCTCCATTTATGTGAACGAATAAATGATGCATTCTTCTTAACCTTGTCCTTTTCATTCATATATTTTTTGACCAAATCTTAGTGAAGACCATCTCCCCGCTTTGCTCTGTAAAGCTCCTGTGATAAGCAATGGGAACATAGCATTCAGAAAGCACACAGTCCACGGTTGAAAGTGTACTTGCAAAGAGATAATTGTAATAAAATTGATATGCTCAGTTACTGTGGTAACACAGATGATCCTTGTGACAAACTCTGCTTGGCGGAATCAGGAAAAACTTGATGGACCATGCCTGGTTTATAGTATTTAATCCACATTGAAACTCTGGTCTCCCGTTTTCTTTACCCTCATCTCCTCCCCTCTTACCAACCAGGACACTGTGTGTTTATTGTTGTTGTTGTGATTGTTAGATGTCGTCGAGTTGGCTCCGACTCCTGGTGACCTTATATGCTGCCTGGCCCTGTGTCATCTTCATGGTCTTTGGTATGTTTGAGCCCATTTTTGCGTCAGTACATCTCATTGAGGGTTTTGCTTGTTTTTGCTGACCCCCTACTTGACTAAACATTTTGTCCTTTTCAAACGATTGGTCTTTTCTGATGACGTGTACAAAGTAAGTAAGACAATGTCTTACCATCCACTCTACTAAGGAGCATTCTGGTTGTATTTCTTCTCTGAGACTGATTTATTGTTATCCACGATATATTCAATATTCTTTACCGATGCCACAATTTGAATGCACCGATTCTTCATCCAACTTCCTTTATCGTTGTTCAGTCCCTTTGAAAAGAGTATTGATAGCTCATGTGTAGCTCCATTTAACGGTCTTGGAAAAGTACATCTAGCATTTTTCCATGAAAAGCAAACTTAATGAAGCGATGGTGGTGGGCAGGGAGCTTAGACTTCTGTTTGAGAATAAAGTAGCATTGCCTTAATGGCCACTTAATCAATCTAAGTGCTCATATGGTTAAAAACATTGGAAAAGGAAAAGGAAAAAAGATTACAATGCTCTTGCAATTTGCAATGGTTGTCAGACAGATAGGCCGTGGGTTCTACCTACAGCTGTCTTCAAATCAATGAAATGCTTTATTTATGCTTGCTCTGAGCTATCACTTGTCAGGGATGATCTCTTGTTGTGTGCTTCAGAACAGAGGTAACATGAATACAATGTGACACTCAATTAACCACATGTGTCAGTCAGGAGAAGCCCAATGGATTCCACTTTGTCAGCAGCCCAGCTCACTGTGTGCGGGTGGGAGACAAAGCCCTTTCATTACCAGCACTTCCTGGAGGCCTCCTGTTTCCAGGCATCGCCCAGATCAATTCCGTAAACCTGAACTAATGTTCGACTACGGAAAGCTAAAAGGTGAACCATAGGATTGCATTTACCTTCTCCGCTTGTTAACATTGCTCAGGCCACAATTCAGCCCTGATGGAGGCTCACAGAGTAATTTGTTTACCCTCTCTCTTCTGCCTTAAACTCAGATTTCTCACTCATTTAAATGAGTGTAATAATGATGTTAATTAGAAGAAGGTAGTGCTTTTTGATTGGCTTTGTTGGGCCCTCAAATTATTGCTCTTGCATCTCTTTCTTCAGCCAAGACTGGAATTTCAAGATTCACTCTGATTTACTGAGTTAGGTAGACTCAGTTTAATGAACAGAGCTAACTAATTTTTTTTTCCTTTTTTAACTCTCCTTGATGTCTCTTTAAACCCTTAGCCCAAGAAGCTATAATGATATCCCAGTAGTATTCCTGGTCTCTGTGTTTGGTCAAAATTATTATTTTGTTAAATAAATGAATGAATCTTTTTATCACACATTTCACAAAAACACATGGGAGCAAGATAAGGATGTTTAACCTCCAGGAATAGGGCTTTTATTACATTTGTTATTGTTGCGAGGTGCTGTCTAGTAGATTTTGACTCCTCGTGATGCCATATGATGGAGTAGAACTGCCCCACAGGGTTTTCTAGGCTGTAATCTTCATGGGAACAGATCACCAAGTCTTTCTCCTATGGAGCTGCTGGGTGGGTTAGAACTACCAACCTTTTTGTTAGCAGCTGAGTGCTTAACCATCGCACCACCAGGGCTCCTTTTCATTACACTTACAAAAATAAATTCATTGTATATGTCAAGGAATACATTTATTGTACATTTTTCTTCCATTTCTTTTCCTTTGCATGGATGTATACTCTCTTTTCTATGCTGATGCCTTTCTCTTTTGCCTCTGAGGTCATGATTAACTCCCTACAAAAAGACTGAAGGAGTCGATTCTGACTATTCACTTATACAATGGAATTATAATTCAAAATGACAAGAATTAACAAGCATTGATAAAAGCTTGCAAATTTTATAATGATAAACAGAGAGCACTTCTGGAAGTAAAGATTAAGAAAACTGAAGGCACACATCTTGCGTTTGGGGAGTGCTTTTGAGCAAGGTCTACCCTCAGACTTCAAACCAATGCAGAAGGCAGTCTGCAGTAGTAAAACCAAAAACTATGAAATCAAGAGTCCCTAGGTGGTAAAATTGTTAACACGTTGAGCTGCTAAACCAAAGGTTGGAACTTTGAGTTCTCCAAGAGGTGCCTCAAAAGAAAGGCCTGGTCATCTACTTCCGAAAAATCAGCTATTGAAAATCCTGTGGCGCTTACTTCCACTCTGACACACACTTGGGGTTGCCATGAGTTGGAATTGACTTGAAAGCAACTGGATGGAGTCAAGATGGCTTGAGTTTGAACCTTATCTATGCTATTTACTAGTCGTGTGGACTTGAGAAAATTACGTAGACTCTCTCTGTATCAATTTTATCATCTATAAATGGGAATAATGATATCAGCTACCTTGTAGGGTTGTGATTATTGACAGAGTGAATATATTTAAAGTACTTATAACAACGGGAGAACCATTGTAGGTAACATACACATTATTGTTCTTATCACTACATCCTTTCTGAAATAACTATCATCCAAGTGCTGCCAGCCTCAGGGAGCTTATTCCAATTTCATTGCTGAACATTTTTCAGAATGGTTTGTCTTCATTTTGAGAAATTTGTTTCTCTTTGTAAACTATTGGTCTCAGTTTACCTTTTTTGGAGTACCAAGTACAAATATACAGTTTCTGCTGTACTTTAGGCTTGTAGTCACTTGACTATTAGATACGTTATTGTGGGTATCTGTTTTATTTTTATTTTTACTTTTTTAATTTAAACTTGTTTGTGCCTCAGTTCTCTTATCTATAAAATGGGGTAATAATAGTGCCTACTTCCTAGTGTTATTTTGAGAGTTCAATGAGTTAATCTATGAAAAATGCACATAACACCCCTCAAGGAAGTGGAACAAACCTCTAGGCCCTTAAGTGTGGGCTATCCATAATGAATTCCTTCCAAGGAGTGTAGTACAGAAGGGGGTAAAATGAGCAAATTTTTAGTGGAGAAACTTGACAAACACTACCTCAACTATGTGATCAAGATTAACTAACATCAGCTGTGAAAGTCATGTTGATTGTATGTACCCTTTGACATGATATGATGAGAATGATATTTGATCTCTGTGATCTTTTCACAAAAAAAACATTAGTCTAATTATGAGAAAACAGGGGCAAATCCTAATTGAGAGGCATCCTACAAAATACCTGACTAATATTCCTCAAAACTGTCAAGGTCATCCAAAACAAGAGAAATCTGAAAAGCTGTCATGGTCTAAAGGATCCTAAGGAAACATTATTGAATAAGTGTAATGTGGTATCCTCAATGGGATCCCGGGGGGTGGGGCAGAGGGAGAATATTAGGTAAAATATAAAGAAATGCAAATGTAGTATGGACTTGAGAGACTAAATGAACAAATGGACAATGCTTAGACCATATATAAAAATACAACTTTTACCCAGTATCTGCAGCATTCAAGTCAAGTAAGTCAAACCACCATCTGCAGCTACTAGTCCAAGAAGCCAAACAACAACCCTTGTAACAATGGGCCTAAAATGGCCAAGACATGATTAATGGCCGACAGTTTCCTTAATTTTTTTTTCTCTGATTCTAACTTAGGACCAGCCAGCGAAAGTCAAATATGCCCCTGTAACCAACCACATAGGATGGATGCCCACTTCTAGTTAGCTGCCTCCAGCTTCCTCATGCCAACAGCCTCCAATCAGGACATACCTGAAGCCTTCCCCTTTTCTACTATAAAGCTTTCCACTCCTGCGTTCCTGTGAGTCTCTACCAAATGGTTCATTAGTTATGACAATTTTGTCATACTAATATAAGACCTTAACAATAGAGAAAACCAGGTATAGGGTATCAGAGGACTCTCTGTAATGTCTTCTGGACTTTTCTGTAAATCTATAAGTATGCTAAAATAAAAAGTTTAACAAAATGCAACAAAGTTCTTGGACATAGTAAAAGCTCAATATGTGCTAATTTTTATTATTTCATTTTTATTAGGGCTGTCTTCAGGTGACATGGTTTCCAGTTTGGACATAGCAAGATTTAAGAAGCATGTGTATGTGGTCAGGGAGAAAGGTAGTTTTTGTGATAGCGTCTGGGTTCTCCCAGCCAATGATACTATTTAATGAGCCTTTTTCCAGAGGGTCACTTGAATGTCCTAAAAATGAATCAAAATTGAAAACTCTTAAATTAAGCTTAGGATGATAGAACTTCATATTAATATAGTAGTGTGAACTTTGGCTCAGTGCTGTACTTAAATGAAAGAATGAAATTGAAATTAGAAGTGTAGTTTGAAATGATCGGCATTTGCTTGTTCATAGGTAGTTGGCATGGATTAAATTAAGTTCCTAAAATATATGTGTCAACTTAGCAGGGCCATGATTTCCAGCATTGTGTGGTTGCCCTCCATTTTATGTTCTGATGTAATTATCCTCCATTTTGTGATGTATTGTAAATCCTAACCTCTATGTATTAATGAGGTAGGATCAGTGTAAGGTGTATCGAGTCATGACCTTACAAGACTGTGTGACTCAAGTTCCTACCCTCACTTAAGTCACATCCTTAATCAAGTCACACCCTTGCTTATCTTACAAGAGATAAAAGGAGACAGAAGCAAGCAGAGAAGAGAGGAACCTCACTATTACCAAAAAAGAAGAGCCAGGAGCAAATTGCATCCTTCAGACTTTGGGTCCCTGCTCTGAGAACCTCCTAGGCCAGGAGAAGACTGATGAAAAGGACCTTCCCCCAGAGCCTACAGAGAGATAAAGGCTTCCCCTAGAGTGGGTACCCTCAATTCAGACTTTTGGCCTCCTAAACTGTGAGAAAATAAGTTTCTGTTTGTTAAAGCCATTCACTTGTGGTATTTCTGTTATAGCAGCACTAGATAACTAAGACAGAATTTGGTACCAGAAGAGTGAGGTGCTGCTCTAACAGATACCTAAAATGTTGAAGCAGTTTTGGAATTAGGTAATGGGTACAGGCTGGAAGAGTTTTAAGGTGCCTAATAATAAAAGCCTAGATTGCCTTCGAGAGACTGTTGGTAGAATTACAGACATCAAAGGAATTCTGGTGAGGGCTCAGAAGGTAGCGAGGAGAGCTATAGAGAAAGGCTCTATCATCTCAGAGAATGATGCCATATGGCACTAGGAGGAGAATGTTGCTAGAAGTGTGGACATTAAATGTGCTTCTGGTAAGGCTTTAAAAGAAAATGATGAACATGTGATTTGACAAAGGAGGAAGGGTGATACTTTTTATGCAGTGGCAAAGAACTTGTCAGAATTATGTTCAAATATTTGGTGTAAGTGATGAACTTGGATGTCTGCCTGATGAGATTTCTAAGCAAGATCTTAAAGGGGCTACATGTTTTCTTCTTGCCACTTATAGTAAAATGCAAGAGGAAAGATGGACTTAAAAATGAACTGTGCAAAATGAAAATAAACTTAAAGATTTACAAATTCTGTTGTACAAACTAAAGACTTATGTCCTAGAATTTTCACCAAGGATGTGGCTATGCAAACATTAAAAAAGATTAAGCCTGTGACTGATGGATCTAACCAACTACCACAGCAGAAAACCCAACAGCTTAGACTGAAAGGGGCAGAGAAAGAATGAAAGGAGAAAACACTATCCATCTCTTGGAATTCTACAGGCAGAAAAGGGCCAAAGGAGCTACATCTGTTGTCCTTCAAGAAAAGACAAGAAACAACCCTGGAGCAGCTCAGATATCAGCACAACTGTTGGAAAAAGCACAGAAGCAGGACCTTCTTGGTTTCAAAGGGTGGTGCCATGGTCTCCTGGATCTCAAAGGGTGGGGCCACAGCCCCCTAGGTTTCAAAGAGTCGGATCTTCACCGGCTTGGTTCTGGAGTGTGGGGCTACAGATAAGGTGTGCCAGGGGATGAGGCTACCACCCAAAGCTGAGAGAGAGGGAGGCTGCCATGTCCAAGGGGCAGAAGAACAGGCCCTACCAGGGCTGAGGTGGTGGTGTCATCACTCAAATGGACTGGGAGAATGGGGTCACCCAAAGCCAAGGGAGCAGAGTTGTTCCACTTCTTCTGGAAGGCAGAGCTGAAGCCTTGCCGACATCTAGATTCTGAAGGGCTGGGCCATTGCCTAGATGGTCTCAGAGAACAGAGGATTATGTTCAAAACTTTAGGGCTATTGTAAATTGTTCTGCTGGGTTTTGGACTTGCTTGGTGCCTGTTATCCTTTCTTTCCCTCCAATTTCTCCCATTTATAAAGGAAGTGTCTACCTTGTGCCTGTTCCCTCCTTGTACTTTGGAAACAGGTAACTTGTAGTCTATATTTCACAGGTTCACTGATGAAGAGGAATTTTGCCCCAGGACAGAATACACCTGAAGTCTCACCCATATTTGATTCAGATGATTTAAAAGATGAGATTTTGGACTTGGAGTCCATTTAAGACAATTGGGATGCTATGATGGGGTGAATGTGTCTTACGTGTGGCAAAGACATGAATTTTGGGGGGCCAAAGGGTGAAATGTCAAGGATTGAATTGTGTCCCCCAAAATATGTATGAACTTGGATAGGCCATGATTTCCAGTATTGGGTTGTTGCCCTCCATTTTATGATATCATATAATTATCCTCCATTTTGTGATGTACTGTAAATACTAACTTTATATGTTAATGAAGCAGGACCAGTGGAAGGTATATCTTGAGTCATGGCCTTACAAGAGGGTGTGACTCCAGTCACTGTGCTTAAGTCATCACCCTTACTTAAGTCACATCTTTTATCTTACAAGAGATAAAAGGAAAAAGAAGCAAGCAGAGAGATGAGGAACCACACCATCACCAAGAAAGAAGAGCCGGGAGTGCAGTGCATCCTTTGGACCTGGGCTCCCTGCTATGAGAACCTTCTAGACCCAGGGGAATATTGATGTCAAGACACATAGAGATCTCCAAGGAACGTCGGGTCCACATATGTTGAAAGGAGCCAAGGACCTTCTCCCAGAGCCTACAGAGAGAGAAAGCCTTTCCCTAGAGCCAGCGCCCTGAATTTGGACTTCTAGCCTCCTAAGCTGTGAGAGAATAAATTTCTGTTTGTTAAAACCATCTACTTGTGGTATTTCTGTTATAACAGCACTGGATAACTAAGATGGCAGCCCACCTTTAAATATCTGGATACACCTCATATGTGCCAATATCTTACTCAGCTAGCTTCATAAAATAGAGGACACCAGGGTTCTCCCACTGAAGCAGCCTGTGGTAATAAGATATTCATGTCAGTTTATGTCATTGCTTTTACATCTTCTGAAGCTCTTCAATAAAATTGTTGTTCTTCCTAGAACCTGAACAAGACAGATCAAGATCTTCTTAATCCACATGATGTATAAAATGACCATATTTTTTTCTCTGCCAGGTGTTTACTCAACCTCAGTTTGGAATGATGGGAGTCTTATCCCTATATTGTCACTTTAGAACAATATATTGAGCTTTCAAGCAAATAAAAGCAAACGTAAAGACAGAATTGTTTCTCCAAAACCTGGAAATTTGATGACGTCTCTCAAGTTATTCTCAGCACTTCTAGTGTTTTTGTTTGTTTCTTTTGTTTCATTTTGTTTGTTTATTTGTGTGTGTGTGTTGTTTTGTTTTTGCTTTTTGGCATGTAGTCATGTTTACTGCATCAAAAAACAAACAGTACCATGTCATCTTCTCCACTTTACTTAACCGGCTCCGTGTACTTTTGACAGTTTTCTCACAGATGCTGAAAGTATAATATTTTCCATTTTAGGATGTGGTGGTATATAATCCTCCATTACCTCAATGCTCCAGTGATGCTTACAATTTCTCATCAGACTGATTGTTCACCTCAAGGTGTATGCTGATATTTCAGATAAAGAGCATGAAGTGAACATAGCCATCCAGGTGTGGTGGCCCGAGATTGCGGGGTGGGCAATAATCTTGATGCTGTTTTTATTGTTGTTAACTACTATTGTTATTGTTATTAACTCCTGATATTTATGACAACCCCATGCACATCAGAACTAAACACTGCCCAGTCCTGCACCATCTCCATGATCAATTCAGAATCACACTGCTTTGATTCATAGGGTTTTTATGGGTTAATTTTTGGAAATAGATTATCAGTCTTTTCTTCCTTGTCCTTCTTAGTTTGAAGCTCCACTGAAACCTGTTCAGCATCATAGCAAGACACAAGCCTCCATTGACAGATAGGTGGTGACTGCACATGAGTTGCTCTGGCTGAGAATTTAACTTGAGTCATCCACATGGAAGACATGAATTCTAATGTCGAACCGTCACTGCCCAGTGGACAATTATCTTAATTCTTCATTTACATTAATGTGTCATCATTTACACATTGCTTTTTTTTTTTCTTATTGGAAATCTCCAGTTTATAGCTCAGATAATTCACATTAACCCAGGACTACTCTAGCCACCCATCCTGTGCTTTTAAATCAAGCTATATACCATGGATGGTGAAAATCTGACTGTTTTTCCAAGAGTTTTGAATCTATGTATATTGGTATAGAAGAAGTACTTCATACTACAAACGTATTTATTTCCTAAAGAGTACTTAAAATTATGATGGTTCCCATAAAAAATTTAAATGGTGAACAAATTGTTTTATGAGAAAGGGCATATTTCCATTAACCATCCCAGGTTAGTGACTGGAATTAAAAACTAGTATAACATTTCAGAGTGTTTTGTCTGCACCTGATGTTAATTTTTCTTTCTTAATTCTATGTTGTAAAAAATAAACAAGACCAACAACTTATTCATTAGAAATACCTTTTTTCAACAACATAAACAGCAACTATGCACATGGACCTCGCTGGATGGAATACACAGGAATCAAATCCACTACATCCGTGGGAAGAGACAATGCAGAGGCTCAATATCATGAGTCAGAACAAAGTCAGAGGCCAGCTGCAGAAAAGACCATCAATTGCTCATATGCAAGTTCAAGTCGTAGCTGAAAAAATTAAAACAAGCCCATGAGAGCGAAAACAGAACCTTAAGCACGTCCCACCTGAATTTAGAGACCATCTCAAGAATAGATTTGATTCATTGAACACTAATGACTGAAGACCAAACAAGTTGTGGGGTGACATCAAGGACATCATAAATGAAGAAAGCAAAAGATCATTAAAAAGACAAGGAAGAAAGAAAAGACCAAAATGGATGTCAGAAGAGACTCTAAAACTTTGTCTTGAATGTAGAGTAGCTAATGAAAATGGAAGAAATGAAGAAGATAACAGAAGATTTCAAAAGGTGTCTGGAGAAATGTGCAAAGACCTGGAGACAAAGCTAAAAGAGAAGAACACTCATGGCATTTCTCAAGCTGAAAGAACTGAAGAAAAAATTCAAGCCTCAAGTTGCAATATTGAAGGATTCTTTGGTTAAGAGCTAGGCTACTAACCAAAAGGCTGGCAGTTTGATTCCACCAACTGCTCCTTGGAAACCCTCTGGGGTAGTTCTACTCTATTCTATAGGGTCACTATAAGTCAGAATCAACTAGACGGCAATGGGTTTATAGGCAAAATATTGAAAGATGCAGAAAGCATCAAAAGAAGATAGAAAAAATACACAGAGTCAATATAACAAAAAGAACTGGTTGACATTCAACTGTTTCAGGGGGTAGCATATGATCTATATGCAAGAACCAATATTATTGAAAGAAGAGGTCCAAGCTTCACTGAAGGCATTGACGAAAGACAAGGCTTCAGGAACTGACGGAATATCAATTTAGATATTTCAACAAACAGATGCAATGCTGGAAACACTCACTCGTCTATGCCAAGAAATTTGGAAGAGAGCTACCTAGCAAACCGACTGCAAGAGACCCATATTTGTGCTCATTCCAAAGAAAGGTGATCTGACATAATGTGGAAATTATCACAGAATATCATTAATATCACCAAAACCAAACTCCTGTTGCCATCCAGTCTATTCCAACTCATAGCGACCCTATAGGACAGAGTAGAACTGCCCCATAGGGTTTCCAAGGAGCTGCTGCTGGATTCAAACTGTAGACCTATAGGTTAGCAGCTGAGCTGTTAACCAGCGAGCCACCAGGACCCCGTTAATCATTTTGGTTAATATTACACACAAGTAAAATCTTCCCAAAGATCATTCAGAGGTGGTTGCAGCAGTATATTGACAGGGAACTGCCAGAAATTCAAGCTGGTTTCATAAGAGAATATGGAATGAGGGATATCACTGCTGATGTCAGATGGATCTTGGCAGAAAGCAGACAGTATCAGAAAGATGTTTACCTGTGTTTTATAGACTATGCAAAGATATTTGACTGTGTGGATCATACCAAATTGTGAATAACTTTGCAAAGAATAGGAATTTCAGAACACTTAACTGTGCTCACGATGAACCTGTACATAGACTGAGAGGCAGCCCTTCCAATAGAACATGGGGATATTGTGTGGTTTAAAATCAGGAAAGGTGTGACTCAGGGTTATATCCTTCAACCATATTTATTCAATCTGTATGCTGAGCAAATAATCCGAGAAGCTAGACTATATGAAGAATGGGGCATTAGGATTGGAGGAAGACTCATTAAGAACCTTCAATATGCAGATGACACAACATTGCTTGCAGAAAGTGAAGAGGACTTGAAGCACTTACTGATAAATATCAAAGACTACAGCCTTCGGTATGAATTACAGCTCAACATAAAGAAAACAAAAATGCTCACAACTTGGCCAATAAGCAAAATCATGATAAATGGAGAAAATATTGATGCTGTCAAGGATTTCATTTTACTTGGATCAACAATCAACGCCCATGGAAGCAGCAGTCAAGAAATCAAAGGACATATTGCATTGGGCAAATCTGCTGCAGGGAAAAAACAACAACAACAAACCCATTGCCCTCGAGTCGATTCCAACTCATAGTGACCGTATAGGACAGAGTAAAACTTCCCCATAAGGTTTCCAAGGAGTGGCTGGTGGATTCCAACTGCAGATCTCTTTGGTTACCAGCCAAACTCTTAACCACTGTGCCACCAGAGCTCCCTGCTGCAAAGGATCTCTTTAAAGTGTTAAAAAGCAAAGATGTCACCTTGAGGACAAAGGTGCAAGACATGGTGTTTTTAATCACCTCATATGCATGCTAAAGCTGGGCAATGAATAAGGAAACAAAAACGAGAATTGATATATTTGAATTACGGTGTTGACAGAGAATATTGAATATATCACAGATTGCCAGAAGAACAAAAATATCTGTCTTGATAGAAGTACAGCCAGAATGCTCCTTAGAAGCAAGGATGGAGAGATTTCGTCTCACGTACTTTGGTCATGTTATGAGGAGGGACCAGTCCCTGGAGAAGGACATCATGCTTGGTAAACTAGAGGGTCCGCAAAAAAGAGGAAGACCCTCAAGGAGATGGATTGACACAGTGACTGCAACAATAGGCTCCAACATAGCAACGGTTGTGAGTATGGTGCAGGATAGGGCAGTGTTTCGTATGTTTGTACATAGGGTCGCTGTGAGTCAGAATCAACTTGAAGGCACCTGACGAAAGCAATAATAAATGAACAACAGCAGTATTTACTAAAGTCTAGAGCCTCTTGATATGTTATCATTCATCCTCTATTTCCTATAGTACAAATTGCTGTCAAGTCAGTTCTGACTCAGGATGCCCCTATAGCCACCCTATAGAACAGAGTAGAACTGCCATAAGGTTTCCAAGGCTGTAATCTTTATGGAAGCAAACTGCCACATCTTTCTACTGTGGAGCGGCTGGTGGGTTCAAACTGCTGACCTTTTGGTTAGCAGCTAAACACTTAACCACTGCTCCACTGGGGCTCATTAATTCCTATAAACCACCAACCAAACCCTCTGCTGTTGAGTTGATTCTGACTCATAGCAACCCTATGGGGTCTCCAAGGATGTAAGTCTCTACAGAAGCAGACTGCCACATCTTTCTCCTGAAGAGCTGCTGGTGGTTTTGAACCACCGACATTTCGGTTAGCAGTCCATTGCTTTAACCACTGTGCCACCAGGGATCCCTCTTAATTCCTGTAGTAACTGCCTATATTTATTCTGCATTTATCTTTCTGTGTGCTGAGGATACAAAAGTGGGCATGATGTGGTTCCTGCCCTCAATGAGTAAATATTTTTGAGGGGAGTATATTTTTAATGCATTGGTGAAGGGCAAAATTTCTTTATTGGCTCTTGAAAGACTCTCTGTAAGAGAGGACATCTAAACTGTGACTGAAAGGACTAGAAGGTGTTAGCCAGGCTGTGGGACACGTGAAGGGAAAGAATCACTTCAGGGAGAGGTAAAAGTATCTGCTTATTTCTTTGTGGAGAGGACTTACAATATATGTTCCCTGAATGAAATTTTGAACTGATAACAAGAACAAAAGTGAGTTTCTAGCCTTCTGTCAAAGGTTTGAACTGCAAGAGAGGATGGGAAAAGGCTAGGCGGATGATGTTTCATGGCAAGTCATAGTACCGTAGAGGAGCATCAACTGCCCATGAAAAACTGTCCCCTGAAAACACAGGGCTATCTTTAAAAAGAATCATGCCTCTTCTCACCCAAATGTAACACTTCTAATGGCTCCAGGAGGAAACTTTTGCTCAAAAATATTTCCTCTGAAATTCCAACATTAGAGATTTATGCATGTGTCTTAAAGAACTCAATTTTTTAAATGTCAGTACTACTTGAGGTTAAGCAGAGCTATAACTCATCCATGGTTTGGTGTAGAGTCCTGTAATAGGGTTGCTTTCTTTTTTTATGGCTTAATGATACTAATTATGACTGGAAAATGGGAACATCCATGGAGGATAAATGGAAAGGTCACTCTTGCTCTTTGAATTATCAGAGAAAGGATCTGTGCAACGAGCAGGCAGCTCCATGGGGCTGTGAAGGGCGCCCAGTGCAGAGAAAGTTGTATGGCATAACACACGTGAACTCTGCCTTTTTACTAGATCTCTCAATAGGTATCACTAATTCAGTTTTGCTTTGTTTTCAAATACTATTCTGCTTTCAACATTTTACGTAAATGGTTTACCTTTAATTAGCAAATCAACATTTCATACTGAAGAAAAAACTATGTTGCTGTTCGCTGCTGTCAGTCAGTTCTGATTCATGGCTACCCCATGTACAACAGAACAAAATGTTGCCAAGTCCTCCACCAACTTCACAATCGTCGGTATGCTCCTGTCTATTGTTGCAGCCACTGTGTATTTTGCATGCCTTCTAACATGAGAAGCTCGTCTTTCAGCACTATATTGGACAACATTCTGTTGTGATCCATTGGGTTTTCACTGGCTAATTTTCAGAAGTAGATTGCCAGGCCTTTCTTCCAAGTCTGTCTTAGTCTGGAAGCTCTGCTGAAACCAGTCCACCATGGGTGATCCTACTAGTATTTAAAACTTTAGTGGCAGAGCTTCCAGCATCATAGAAAATGTTATATTTAGCTTAGCTATTTTTCTATAAAAGTGACCTATCTACCCATAATAAAGTTGTCATTAGCACTAATTAGAATATTGGTAGCATATTACATAGTTAGACAGGCAAGTAGGAAAAAAAAAAAAGCCTCTACTTTCATTTTTCTTGCTCACTCACAAAAGAAATACCAGTAACTTCTTATTTCATGACCAGGAATTTATGAGTCTAGAAGGTCAAGAGAGCAGAATGTGATACAATTCAGTAATGAGCCTAATGAAAGGAAGAATGGTTTGAAATTTAAACAAATCTGAGCTTGATTCTTGGCTCCTGAAAATAATATTGATTAAACTCTCTGAACCTCATTTCCACCATTGGTTAAAGTCGGATGATATTTCTTTTATTTGGCTGTTGTGAGGAATAAATACAGTAAAATAAAATTTCTACTATAGCACCCGGAACATATTAGTTGATCAGCTAATTATAAGCCACATAATCATTACTGTTGTTGTCGTTAAGTGCTGTCAAGTCAGCTCCCACTCACAGAGACCTTATGTACAACAGAACGAAACACTGCCTGGTCCTGCACCATGCTCACAATCGTTGCTACGTTTGAGCCCATTGTTGCAGCCACTACGTCGATCCATTTTGTTGAGGGTCTTCCTCTTTTTCACTGATCCTCTATTTTACCAAGTTTTATATGCTTCTCCAGGGACTGGTCCCTCCTGATGACATAGCCAAAGTATGTGAGACGAAGTCTCACCATCTTCATTTGTTTGTTCTTCTGGCAGTCCGTGGTATATTTGATATTCTTCGCCAACACCATAATTCAGTCTTCCTTATTCATTGCACAGCTTTCACATGTATATGAGGTATTGAAAATATCATGGCTTGGGTCAGGTAGACCTTAGTCCTCAAAGTGACATCTTTGCTTTTTAACATTTGAAAAAGCTCTTTTGCAGCAGAGTTATCCAATCCAATAAATGGTTTGATTTCTTGACTGCTGCTTCCATGGGCTAGGACCAATTAAGGGAAGGGAAAGAGAGAAGAAAGGTGTGTCTTAGTTACCTAGTACTGCTGCAACAAGAAATACTGGTTTTAAAGAAAAGAAACTTATTTTCTCACAGTTCCTGAGGGCTATAAGGTCAAGTCAGGGCCTCAGCCAAGCTGATTCTTTATGTAAGCCTCTCTCCTAGTTCTGATGTCTGCCAGCTCCTTGGCATTCTTTTGCTTGTAGAAAATCCTCACATGTCTTCAGTCTCCCTCTGTATGTGTGTGTGTCTTTGTCTATTCTGGTCTTTTGATAACTCAAAAGTGATTAGCTTTAGTATTCACCTTACTCTGGTAAGATCTCAACTGATTGATTACATTACATCGATTACATTATGGAAGGCCATTATGTTATATTACATTACGTTACATTATGGAAGGTAATCTGTTCTACCCAAGGACAACTGATTTGATCATCTGTAACTACTCCATGACAACTCGACTAATATTTGACCAGTTATAGCCTAGCCAAGTTGACACATAAAATTAACCATCACAATCTATAAAAGAAAGAATGTAAAATTATTAGCAAACCCTCATAGAGAGCTTCCTATGGGTCAGAAATTGACTTTCTTATATATTAATTTTTTTTTTATATATCAGTTTGCTTAATTATCATAATAATACAATGAAATAGGTAGACCATTAGTCACATTTTATAGATGAAGAAACTGAGGCATGGATAAGTTACTTTAATCAAGTTCAAAGAAAAAGAAAAAAACCTAAAAATACACTACATAGCAGAGCAAGTGTTTAAACTAAAGCAATTTGACTCAATGCTGGGGTCTTCAATATTACACAACAATTCCTCTGTGATATTTTAAATTCCTGCTTACACTCTAAAATCATCTTTATTCAGCATTAATTATGTTAACATTAAGAACTACTGGTATCATATTATAATTAATCAGTTTGTAGATGATCTTGTGGAAAGTATCAAAAAGTAAATTGAATTAATTAGTGAAGATACTTGGAATTAAGGCACATTTTTATTCAGAATGGACATGATTCAAAAGATAGGCATAACTGATGACTGTTTGATAATCCAATATACATTGCTAACATACTGAGATGGTCTTTAATGTGTACTATCTATTTATTTTATGTGTGCAATCTTCCTCCTGACAATTCATTAGTATTAATTCAACACACATACTACGAATAATGACTTGCCTTTGTCTGGAGGGAGATGAGAAACTGCACATCTACTGAGGATTTTTCCCTCCAGAATAGTCACCTTTAGAAGCCAGAAGCTAGCTTTCTTTGTTCTTTCTTATTTTCTAAAAAGCCTACAGAGTCTGAGATAAATTTAATTATTAATTTTAGTATTCTTGATGGTAGGAAAATTTCCTCCTTGCTTTCAAAATTGTATTTATACATCTATTCATTTGTTGCTGTTGGGTGCCGTCAAGTTGGTTCCACCTCATAGCAACCCTCTGTACAACAGAATGAAACACTGCCCGGTCCTGTGCCATCCTCATGATCCTTGTTAAACTTGAGCCCGTTGTTGCAGCCACTGCGTCAGTCCATCTTGTTGAGCGGCTTCCTCTTTTTTGCTGACCTCTATTTACCAAGCATGATGTCCTTCTCCAGGGACTGATCCTTCCTGATAACATATCCAAAGTATGTGTGGCAAAGTCTCTCCATCCTCATTTCTAAGAAGCATTCTGGCTGTACTTCTTCCAAGACAGATTTGTTCCTTCTTTTGGCAGTCCATGGTATATTCAATATTCTTCACCAACACCATAATTCAAAGGCATCAATTCTTCTTCTTCTTTCTTATTCATTGTCCGTCTTTAACGTGCATATGAGGTGATTGAAAACACCATGGCTTGGGTCAGGTGCACCTTAGTCCATAAAGTAACATCTTTGCTTTTTAACACTTTAAAGAGGTCTTTTGCAACAGATTTGCCCAAAGCAATTAATCATTTGATTTCTTGAGTGCTGCTTCTATGGGTGTTGATTGTGGATCCAAGTAAAATGAAATTCTTGAGAACTTCAATCTTTTCTCCATTTATTATGATGCTGCTTATTGGTCCAGTTGTGAAGATTTTCGTTTTCTCTATGTTGAGGTGTAATCCATACTGAAGGCTGTAGTCTTTGCTCTGCATCAGTAAGTGCTTCAAGTCCTCTTCATTTTCTGCAAGCAAGGTTGTGTCATCTGCATAACACAGGCTGTTAATGAGTCTTCTTCAAATCCTAATGTTTTGTTCTTCTTCATATAATCCAGCTGCTCGGATTATTTGCTCAGCATACAGATTGAATAATTATGGGGAAAGGATACAACCCTGAAACACACCTTTCCTGACTTTCAACCACACAGTTGTTCTATTCGAATGTCTGCCTCTCGATCTATGTACTGGTTCCTCATGAGCACAATTAAGTGTTCTGGAATTCCCATTCTTTGCAATGTTATCCATAATTTGTTACAATCCACACAGTCGAATGCCTTTGCATAGTCCATAAAACACAGGTTAACATCTTTCTGGTATTCTCTGCTTTCAGCCAAGATCTATCTGACATCAGCAATGATATTCCTTATTCCCAGTTCTCTTCTGAATCTGTCTTGAATTTCTGGTAATTCTGTCAAAGTACTGGTGCAACCATTTTTGAATGATCTTCAGCAAAATTTTACTTGGGTGTGATATTGATGATATTGTTGGATATTTTCCATATTCTGTTGGATTATCTTTCTTTGGAGTAGGCATAAATATGGATCTCTTCCAGTTTATATGTCCATACATCTATACCTATGTATCCATAAACCTATATCTTGCTATCTGTCCATCTATCCTTTCTCATTCTGCAACTTTTAGGGGTTTCAACCTGCTGAAGTCTTTCTTGTCAGAAAAAAGATTGGGTGAGACATCAGTAAAACTTCGTGTAGTCCATGCGAATAGTGAGTAGATAATCCATGTTTTCAATCACTCAAAATCTCCTTGATATGATGTATTGAATATGTTGCTTCCCTCAGGATAATATGGCAATTCAAAAAAGAGAAAAAAATCCAAATGTGCAACTATATGCATTGGAACTATCATTTATTTTTGAACTATAGAAGAGGGAAGTGATTTGTTAATAAATGCCTATATGGGGTTTCTGGTTCTGATTAAGTAAGCACACTCCATCCAATCTTTCACAAATTACAACTAAAAACCTTGGACAGGACACATAAAGAAACTATGGAAAAACTCTGAAAAATGAGTAAGAGTAGGTGGGCTAGATAGGAAGGGCAAGACTTGAAAGACAACCCAGCAGTGGGTTCCTTGTACTTTTTTTTTTTTTTTTTCCTTTCTGCCTACTGTGCATCCCAGCTTTACATCTAGTGCTATGTGAAACCAGAAGTGCAAAAGCGTATAGATGGGGAAAATTTAAGAGATGTCTTCTCTCTTTAGCCAGAAGACTGAGAACAGGGGCCCATGGAGCTGACCAGCAATTATGCAGCATCCCCTCCCACTGGTGAGGCAGAGGTTGCCCTGAGCCCCGTTTGATTCAAGAGCAGCAAACACAAATGGTAGGCTCCCCAATCCAACCAGTGAGGCGAGGTGATATGAATAACAGAAAACATTGTACTGTCCCACAACAAAGCAAAGACCTTTCCCTTCATTTCTAGTCGTTGAATAGCATTACACTGTCAGAAGAGGAGAGAAACTTCATTCATAGGGTTTTGTTTAGAAAAGCAACTTCCCTCAGCTTAAGAGAAATCTAGGAATAAACACAGGATATAAAATACAAAACACAAACTGAAATTTAAAAGAACAAAACTATTTACACCAAGCTGTAACATACATAAAGAACTTTCACATTCCTTTATCATGATCATTTTCCTTTAACTTGAAACTGTGATTTACATACAATAAAATGTATGTATTTTATGAGTACATTTTGATGAGTTTGAGCAAATACGAACACCTTTAATGCCCACATTCCTACCAAGATATAGAATGTTTCCATTACTCCCCAAAATGTCCATGTTCTCCTTCCAAGTACATTCCTACAGCTATCACAGGCAATAACAGTTCTGATTTCTATCACCACACATTGTATTTTCTTTTTCTAGAACTTCATATAAATGGAATCATGAAGAATGTACCTTTTTTTTCTGATTTTATGCAGTATTATGTTTCGGAGAGTCATCCTTTTTTTGTATTAAAAAGTAGTTCATTCAGTTTTACTACTGAATACTATTCCATTCAAGGGACCAGTCCCTTAAAGTAGGGGGTCAGTGAAAAAGCGGAAGACGTTCAACGAGATGGATTGACACAGTGATTGCAACAATGGGCTCAAGCATAACAACAGTTGTGAGGATGGCACAGGACCACACAATGTTTCATTCTGTTGTACATAGGTCACTATGAGTCAGAAATGTCTGGACAGCACCACCACGAACAATAACTATTCCACTGTATGAGTCATCACAAGTTATTTTCCTTTGGGTCATTTGCAATTTTTAGCTACCATTAGTAAAGCTACTATAAATATTTTGTGTATATAAGACTACTATAAGAAGCCCTTGTGGCTCAGTGATTGCTAACCGAAAGGTCAGCAGTTTGAAACCACCAGCAGCTCCATGGGAGAAAGATGTGGCAGCCTGCTTCCATAGAGATTTCCAGCCTTGGAAACCCTAGGAGCTCGCTATGACTCAGAATCAACTCGATGGCAGTAGAGTAAGTCTATTATAAATCTTTTTGTGTCCGTCTGTCTTTATTTAGAAGGAGAGTAGATAACTAGAAGTGAAATTGCTAGATGACAGATTAGGTGTATGTATAATGATAAGAAACTGCCAAACAGTTTTCCAAAGTGGTTGTGCCATTTTGCATGTCGTAAGTAATGTTTGAGAGGTCTTGGAACTTTACACCTTTCCCATAGTTAATGTTAGTATTTTTAGTTTTAGTCATTCTAATAGATGTATATTGTTCAGGGCTTCAAACCTTTTGAGAATTTGGATTTCTAACAAGTTCCCAGGCAATGCTAATGCTGCTTGTCCACTAGTAGAGCATTGGTTCCCAGAATTTGTTATACATAAGAATCACCTGCGGATTTTGTTAAACTGTAGATTCTGATTGAATACAGCTGGAATGGAAATGCAAATTCTCGGCAGAGGTTCAAACTGGAAGGAACAGTTCAAAGTCTTGATCTTATTGTGGTTTTGATTGGATTTCCCTGATGACTGATGATGTTGAACATTTTCTCATGTGCTTATTGCCAATATCTTCTTTTGTGAAGTGCTTTCTCAAATCTATGTCCTACTTCTTGTTTGCTCTTTGTCTTTTCATTAAAGAATTGTAGATATCTTTATGTATCCTGGACATGCCTTTTGTCAGATACATAAATTGTGATAATGGCTTGCGTATTCATTTTCTTAACAATATTTGTTGATCAATATCAATTTTTATTTTGATGAAGTCTGATTTATCAATTTGTATTCTTATAGTTAATGTAGTCTGTGTATGACATTGGGCAAATCTTCAGCAAAAGACCTTTTTAAAGAGTTAAAAAGCAAATGTCATTTTGAGGACTAGGGTGCACCTGACCCAAACCATGGTATTTTCAATTGCCTCATGTGCATGTGAAAGCTGGACAATGAATAAGAGGATTGAAGATAAATTGATGCCTTTGATTTATGGTGCTGGCGAAGAATATTGAGTATACCATGGACTACCAGAAGAACAAACAAATCTGTCTTGGAAGAAGTACAGCCAGAACGCTCCTTAGAAGTGAGGATGGCGAGATTTCGTCTAATGTAACTTGGACATGTTATCAGGAGGGACCAGTCCCTGGAGAAGGACCTTATGCTTAGTACAGTAGAGGGTCAGCCAAAAAGAGGAAGACCCTCAAGGAAATGGGTTGACACAGTGGCTACAACAATGGGATCAAGCATAACAACGATTGTGAGGATGGTGCAGGATGGGGCAGTGTTTCATTCTGTTCTATATAGGATCGCTGAGTAGGAACAAGCTTGACAGCACCTAACAACAATAACAGTCTGTGTCCTTCCTATTAAAAAAAAAAAAAAGTCTAACTCTAAGATTAAAACAAAAATTCTCTCATGTTTTATTCTAAAATGTTTAGCTTTAATTTTACATTTAAGTTTATAAACAATCTCAAATTAATTTTTTTATAAAGTGGGAGGTAGGACTTCAGGGTGTTTTTTGTTTGTTTTGTCTTGTTTTCATATGGATATATAGTTGTTAAAACAATATTTGTTGAAAAGACTTTCCCTTCCCTATTGAATTACTTGGCACCTGTCTTGGTTTCCTAGTGTTGCTGTAACAGAAATACCACATGTGAGTGGCTAATTTAAAGAACAGAAATTTATTTTTTCACAGTTCAGAAGGCTAGAATTTCAAATTCAGGATGTGACTTTAGGGAGAGGGTCTTGTCCATTCGAGTTTATAGTAGCCAGCAATTCCTGGAGTTCCTGGACTTGTGTATTCATCTGCCTCCATTGTCATCGGCTAGCATCTGTCTTGTCTGTCTTTCCACTGTGTCTCCTCTGTGTCTAATCTGTTCTTTCAGAAGTGATTAGGTTTAGGACATGTCCTACACTGATATGGCCTCATTAACGTAATGAACAAAACCCTAATCCAAATGGGATTACATCCAGATGTATAAGGGGACATAATCAATATTTTGGGGGGACATAATCAGTCCATAACAGCATCTTTGTCAAAAATGAATTGACTGTACTGTGAATTAATTTATGGATGATCTAGTCTTTTCCATTGATCTATTTATCTAGTCTTACCCCAATATCATACTGCTTGATTACTGTATTTTTATAATAAGTCTTGAAAAAGTCCTCCAACTTTGTATTTCTTCCAGATTGTTTGGGCTATTCCAAGTCCTTTGAAGATCAATAAAACTTTTAGGATAACCTTGTCAAGTTCCATAAAAATGCAAACTAAGGTTCAATTGCGATTACATAGAATATAAATGACAATGTGGAGAGAATAAACATTTTAAAAATACTGAGTCTGTCAATCCAAGAGCATAGAATACCTCTCTATTTATTTAGGTCTTTTAAAACTTCTCTCCTCATTGTTTTGTGGTTTCCTTTGCAGATATACCGCACTTATTTTCTTAAATGTATCGCTAAGTGTTTTATGTTTTGTAGCTATTATAAACAAAATTGTTTCTAATTTCATTTCCCACTTGTTTGTTATAGTATATAGACATGAAATTGATATTTATTATTAATCTTACTTTCTGTGCTCTTTCTTGTTTTTCTGGTTTTTCACCCCAACGTTTACTAGTTTTTTTATGCGTACAGACTCATGCAAGCTTTTTTTGAAAAAGGGTAATTTTGCTTCTTCCTTTCCAAATTTGATACCTTTCATTTCCTCTTCTTTTCCTCCTATTTTTCTTCCCCTCCTCTTTCTTCTCCTTTTTCTTCCTTATTGCACTGAATACCAAAAAAAAGAAACAAACCCATTGCCTTTGAGTCCATTCTGTCCCATAGTGACTCTGTAGGACAGGGTAGAACTGCCCTGGAGGGTTTCCAAGGAGCGACCGGTAGATTTGAACTGCCAACCTTTTGGTTAGCAGTTGAGCTCTTAACATCTGGGCCACCAGGTCCCCCTTGCACTGAATAGGACTGCCATATCCCTTTCAAGACCCAATTATTTTCTCCTTTGAATTTTTGTTGATACTATGTGTTTTCACTAATGAAGGTATGCTGATTAAGGACCAATTCAGACTGTGTTATGAGTTATGGATTTTGATACTCATTATCTGGGAATACATATGTCCCAGCAGCCCCTGACTTCAAAAATCCTGCCAACATGAGTCAATCATAAAAATCAGTTTAGTTTTTTTTTTTTTTTTTTTTTTTTTTAGTTTACAAAACATGAGGTAAAACTCAAAGGTACCTGACAATGACTGCACATACATTTTATTCTTGTCTCCTTCTTCTTATCCTTTTAATTTTTTTC
>NW_004444142.1:1297309-1341660 GCF_000243295.1 Trichechus manatus latirostris
GAGTCAATCATAAAAATCAGTTTAGTTTTTTTTTAGTTTTGTTTTCTTGAAAATTTACAAAACATGAGGTAAAACTCAAAGGTACCTGACAATGACTGCACATACATTTTATTCTTGTCTCCTTCTTCTTATCCTTTTAATTTTTTTCCATGAAGCTTTTCAAAACATGGTACAATGCATTCTTCCTTACTGCAAAAGCAGTACTTACAGCCCAAATAAGTAAAGACAAGGGATTTTGTATCTCAGGAGAATTACCACTATAATGCATTCTTCATTACTACAAAAGCAGTACTGACAGGCCAAATAAATAAAATTAAAGAAATCTGAATCTCAGAAATATTACCACTATTAAGTATTCTTCATTATAACAAAAGCAGTACTAACAGCTAAAAAGCAGAAACAGCTGCCCTGGAATACTGCAGACTGCTCACAGTGGTGCAGCCCACCTGCTACATGAGGAAGCAATGATTGGGCCCTAAGATTGAATGCAGGGTAAGAATAACTTATAGGAGTTCCAATCTCTTGAAAAGTACCACTGCAATGCATTATTCCTTATTACAAAGACATTGTTAACTCTTCAGAAGCTACAAAAGCAGGGAACCAGTAACATCTGGAAACAATGAATGGCATAAAGGAGAAAATGTCCACGGTGACTGAAGGAAGACTGACAATAGCTTGTTCTCATGATAAGCACATTCTCACAAGAATATAGTAACTGGGAAACGTAGTGAGGAGTCTTATCTCACAGAAACAAAGGGAAACCTGTCAAAATTTAGAAAATTCACACATCCGAGAGGCATTACCTAAGACAATCCTCAATCTACACAAAAATGAGGCTTCAACTCAGGGTTCTGGAATTTCACGTATTTCAAAAAGCTCCCGTTTTGAGGCTAAACCTGTTAAGATCAGGCAATCTCCTTTCCAAAGAACTCCAAAGGCATAAGAAATTGGTGGGATACTGTTTGTCTCAGGCATCTTGAAAGAGATATAATGCTCCATAAAGCATTTAAAAGCATCCTGGCCTTCTTTCAAATCTTAGGGATAAAGTATTCCATCTTTCACCATGGACTATGATGTTAATTGTTGTTTTGTGGGTTACTTTATCAGACTATAACTGTTTCTCTATATTTCTAGTATGCTAAAAGTTTTTATCACAGATACAAGTAGAATTTCATCCAACGCTTTTTCTACATCTATTGAGATGATCATATAATTGTTCTCCTTTATTCTATCAAAATGTGTGCTAATTATACTAATTAGTGAATTCCTGTGGGGAAAAATCACTTGGTTCTGGTATATCACATTTTTCAATACTGTTGAATTCATTTTATTAAGTTCAATAAAATCTACATAACATTTTATGTCTGTGTTCATGATTGATTTGGGTCCCATCCTGGAGTCACCATGAGTCAGAATCAACTTGGTGGCCACTAACAACAATTGAAAGAGCTTATTATTTGGCCAAAGATTAGAAGTGAACCCTAAGAAGATTGCTGGAGTCCCCTTTCTGTGCAGCTCCCTCCTCTCTGGTATTCTGTTTGTCAAATTCAATTTTATTCTGCGTCCTGAACTCCAATCTCTGTCTCCTCTGCTTAGTAGAACCACTGCTGTCTTTTTGGGGGGCTCCATTGCCTTGGTTTAGAAAGTACCCCAAGAGACAATCCCAGGGTGAATATCATACAGAAGTCCCCAGGCTGCAGAAAATTCTGCTGCAGCTTGGTTGGCCGACCTTGCCATTGCCAATTCCATTGCTTGGGCAGCCTCACAATCTGAGAATTCCAGTTCCTTTGCTTGGAGTGCCCCGTGAAAATCCTGGTGCCTGTGTGGTATGATTAAGAATGTTGCTGACGTAACCTCTATGAACTTCCTACTTGTAAACCCCTTCAAAGTAACTTTCTTCCCTTGCCTGAGTGAAGCAGTCTTGGCGGCGGCAGCCCCGATTGCTTCCTTCCTTGCGCAAGAAAATACAAGTCACCTTTACACTCTCCCACCTCGGTCTCTCGTTTGTTGGCTGATACGAGTCACACTGAGCAAAACCTGGGGTCTCCACCCGGTAACAAATATACAATTCATCTTGTGTTTCTCTTAAGGATTACAGCACTACAGTCTTTTTTACAATGCCTGAAGATAGTTTCTGCATATATTTCGTCCAGTTCTACAGTAGTTTACGGTGGGAAGTTAAGTTTACTATCCATTACTGAAACTTGGTCAGAATTAGTAATTTCTTATCATAGATGTTTAAGAGCTGAAGTGAAAACTCTGCTCAAAAAAAAAAAAAAAAAATTTTAAAAGTGTCCTTTAAAATTTGTCAAATATATCCTGATTCATTTTCATTGGATTTACACATTAGAAAACATTTTTACCTTGCATTTGTTTGTAATTTTATGCACGTGCACACACTGTATCTTTACAAAGCCATAAGATTCTTGTTTTTCCACTGTAGATACTATATAGGAAGTTTGTGGTAGGTTTATTTTTACTAGTCTTATTATTCTCAATAGAAAACAAGGATAAAATCTAGTGTGTTTTTAAGAGTAAAGAAGACAGTTTTCATACTTTCATTGGTTACCCAAGAATCCCAATGTACTACTGTGACATATAAAGTCACCTAGAAATGATTCATATTCATTTTTATTGAAAACTGATGTTAATCTTAGTCTCCAAACATTTATCCTTGGACAATGTATACTGCTCCAGTGTCAAATCTTGCAGGTAAGAATTAGAGTTACTAAGTCTTCCTTTCAATTTCATGTGTTATTTCCAAGTAAGTCGAAATGCTGGAAGTAGAGGAGCAAAGAACTGAATGACCTAAAGCAAAGGAACATACCTAGGTCTTATCTGATGAGTAAGTTAAGTTCTGTTACGACTGCTTATATTTAAGCATCAAGTTTTCTTGTCCCCGCTCCTGTTTTAGAGGGCTAATACCAGAATCCTTTTGTAAAGGAGTCAAAAGTAATTTTTGGCATAAAATATTCTGGTGCTATAATTCTAGTCATACAGACATGCAAATCCTCATGGTGCTATATTATTACTGTTAAGTTAGCTTAAGATACATGATTGTTATTGTTGTTGTTATGTGCCATGGAGTCTGTTCTTACTCATAGCAACACCATGTATGGCAGAATGAAACATTGCGTGGTCCTGTGCCATCCTCACAATAGTGGCACCCAAAGCAGGTCCTGCTTGGTGTGGCTTTTCATCAATAAAGACACACGGAGGTGAGGAGGGAGGAGGAGTGTTTATTGCAAGAGGGCAGGCAAGGAGCAAGGTGATGTATGCCTCAAATCAAGCTCCTCAAACAAAAGGGAGGCAGAACCTTTTATACCATCTCTCACAAGGAAGGACATACTAATATTATGGACTACATGGATTATCATGGGGCGCAGGTGCAGTAAGACAAACTGCATTTTTTTCTTCGGCATGTAGGCTAGTAAACGGGGTTTGAGTGGCTTGAGCCACACTCTGGCTTTGAGGACAATGGACAGGAGAGGGCAGGTTCCGCCTGGTTTGAGCAGCTGCTAATTGAGCCATGCCCATCGCTATCACTTAAGGTTTTGTTTGCTAACGGACAGGAGGAGCAGGTCTTGCTTTATAATGGCTAAGCAGCTCCTGGCCACACTGGCTATCAGTAGTAGGTATGTTTGAGCCCATTTTTGCAGTCATTGTGTCAATCTATCTCATTGAGGGTCTTCCTCTTTTTCCCTGACCCTCTGCTTTACCAAGCATGATGTCCTTCTCCAGGAATACCTCCGGGTAAACTTGAACCTCCAGTATTTCAGCTAACAGTCCAGTGCATTAATCATTTACACCACCAAGGACTTAAAATATATTAACCCTTACAAAATTGAGAAAATTATAAGGCATCTCTCACATAAACAAGGAGCCCTGGTGGCACAATGGTTAAAGAACTTGGCAGCTAACCGAAAGGCTGGCAATTTGAAACCACCAGCCACTTCCCAGGAGAAAGATGTGGCAGTCCAGAAAGATTTACTGCCTTGGAAACTATGGGGCAGTTTTAAAGCCATGGAAACCATATGGGGCAGTTCTGTTCTGTCCTATAGGGTTGCTATGAGTCAGAATTGACAACACAATGGCAGTGGGCTTTTGGTCTCACATAAACACAATAGACTATGGTTTTTGTAACTGTTGCTTTTAGGAAGATACTTTATTCCAAATGCCAGAGTAATCTGCAAGCATTAATTTGCAAAAACAGATGCAAATGTAAAACACCTAGGCTAGGACATTAAAGTTAAATATTTCATACCTAGACATAGAAATAGGCACTCACATGTTAATATTTATGTAAGTTGAAGTTAAAGGTATGTTTTCCCATACGGTCAAAAAGAATAAGCAACATATATCAATATTTCCCTTCACAGGTTTACAAGAGCAGCTTGCTACTTAAATAAAACATGATAAAAGTGATTATTTTGTTTTAAAAAAGTAGTTTTAATTTGATTTTAATAATAAATACATCACACATGTATACTATACATAATTTGGAAAATACAAGAAGTAAAGAGCATCACTCTTACTAATACAATCACTTGTACTTTCTCCTTTGACTGTCTGGATATTGAGAATAATAAGGCCAGTAAAATATGGGCTATTACCACTTCCTACATAAAAGTACTACTGAAAAACAGCCATGAATACAGTTTTAATGTGAATTTTTTTTCTGTTTTTCAGTTTAGAGTACAGTTTACTGTATGCATATGATATTTTAAATGGTTGTTATCATATTATTTGCTGAAGTCTCTGAGTTGTTGTTTTTAGTTGCTGTCGAGTCAATTCCCACATACAACCTAACGGAACGCTGCCCAGTCCTGCGCCATCCTCACAATTGTTGTTATGCTTGAGCCCATTGTTAAAGCCACTGTGTCAACCCATTTTCTTGAAGGTCTTCCTCTTTTTCACTGACCTTCTACTCTACCAAGCATGATATCCTTCTCCAGGGACAGGTCCCTGCTGAAAACATGTCCGAAGTATGTGAGACAAACTCTTACCATCCTCACTTCTAAGGAGCATTCTGGCTGTACTTCTTCCGAGACAGATTGTTTGTTCTTTTGGCAGTCCATGATACATTCGATATTCTTAGTTATTACCATAATTCAAATGTATTGATTCTTCCTTGGTCTTTCTTATTCATTGTTCAGCTTTCACATGTATATGTGGCGATTGAAAACATCATGGCTTGGGTCAGGCACACCTAAGTCCATATACTGATATCTTTGTTTTTTAGCACTTTAAAGAGTTCTTTTGCAGCAGATTTGCCCGATGCAATGCGTCTTTTGATTTCTTGAATGCTGCTTCTAGGAGTGCCGATTGTGGATCCAAGTAAAATGAAATCTTTGACAACTTCAATCTTTTCTCCATTTATACAATGTTGCTTATTGGTCCAGTTGTGAGGATTTTTGTTTTCTTTATGTTGAGGTGAAATCTCTACTGAAGGCTGTGGTCTTTGATCTTCATCAGTAAGTGCTTCAAGTCCTCTTCACTTTGAGGAGGTGAGGTTGTGTCATCTGCACAGTACAGGTTGTTAATGAGTCTTCTTTCAGTTCTGATGCCCCATTCTTCTTCATATAGTCCAGCTTTTCGGATTATTTGCTCAGCATACAGAATAAGTATGGTGAAAGGGTACAACCCTGATGCACACCTTTCCTGACTTTAAACCACAGAGTATCCTCTTGTTCTGCTCCAATGACTGCCTCTGGTCTAAGTATAGGTTCCTCATGAGTACAGTTAAGTGTTCTGGAATTCCTATTCCTCACAATGTTATTGATAATTTGTTATGATCCATGCAATTGAATGCTTTTGAATAGTCAGTCAAACATAGGTAAATATCTGTCTTGGTCATCTAGCGTTGCTATAACAGAACTACCACAAGTGGATGGCTTTAACAAAAAGAAATGTATTATCTCACAAGTCTACTACAAGTCTGAATTCAGGGTGCCAACTCCAGGGGAAAGTTTTCTCTCTCTTAGCTCTGGGGGAGGTCCTTGTCATCAATCTTCCCAGGTTGATGAGGGTCTCAGCGCAGGGATTCCAGGCCCAAAGGACACACTATTCTCCTGGCTCTTGTTTCTAGGTGGTCTGAGTTTCCCATGTCTCTCTGCTCAATTCTCTCTTTTATATCTCTGAAGAGATTGTCTTAAAACACAACCTAATCTTGTAGACTGAGTCCTACTTCATTAATATAACTGCTGCTCATCCCACCTCATTAACATCAGAGAGGTAGTATTTACAACACACAGGAAAACCACATCAGATGACAAAATGGTGAACAATCACACAATATTGGGAATCACGACCTAGCCAAGTTGACACACGTTTTTTGGGGACACAGTTCACTCCATAACTATATAATTCTGTCATTCTCTGCTTTCAGCCATGATACATCTGACATCAGCAATGATATCCCTTGTTCCACGTTCTCTGCTGAATCTGGCTTGAATTTTTAGCAGTTCCCTGTTGATGTACTGCAGCAACTGTGTTTGAATGATCTTCAGCAAAATTTTACTTGTGTGTGATATTAATGATATTGTTTAATAATTTCCTCATTCGGTTGGATCACCTTTCTTATAATGGGTACAAATATAGACTTCTTCCAGTTGGTTGACCGGGTAGCTGTATTCCAAATTTCTTGGCATAGACAAGTGAGCATTTTCAGCACTGCATCTATTTATTGAAATTTCTGAATTGGTATTCTGTCAGTTCCTGGAGCCTTGTTTTTGGCTGATGCCTTCAGTACAGCTTGGACTCTTTCCTCAGTACCATCAGTTCTTGATCATATGCTACCTCCTGAAATGGTTGAATGTCAACCAGTTCTTTTTGATACTGTGACTTCCTTCCTTTGGTACAATGTATTCCTTCCTTCTTCTTTTGAAGCTTCCTGTGTTGCATAGAATCCTTCAATATTTCAACTCAAGGCTTGAATTTTTTCTTCAGTTATTTCAACTTGAGAAATGCCAAGCGTGTTCTTCCCTTTTGGTTTCCTATCTCTGGGTCTTTAAACATGTCATTATAATACTTTACTTTGTCTTCTTGAGCCACCCTTTGAAATCTTCTGTTCAGCTCTTTTACTTCATCATTTCTTCGTTTCACTTTAGCTACTCTACATTCAAGAGCAACTTTCAGAGCCTCTTCTGATATCCATTTTGGTCTTTTCTTTCTTTCTTGTCTTTAATAACCTCTTGCTTTCTTCATGTATGATGTCCTTCCACAACTTGTCTGGTCTTCAGTCATTAGTATTCAATGTGTCAAATCTATTCTTGAGATGGTCTCTAAATACAGGTGGGATATATTCAAGGTCGTACTTTGGCTCTCTTGGACTTGTTCTAATTTTCTTCAACTTCAGCTTGAACTTGGATATGAGCAATTGGTGGTCTGTTTTTCAGTCTGTCCCTGGCCTTGTTCTGACTGATGATATTGAGTTTTTACATCATCTCTTTCCACAGATCTAGTTGATTTGACTCCTGTGTATTCCATCTGGCAAGGCCCATGTGTAAAGTTGCCATTTATATTGTTGATAAAAGATAGTTGCAGTGAAGACATCATTGGTCTTGCAAAATTCTGTCCTGGGCTCTCCGGCATTGTTTCTATCACGAAAGCCATATTTTCCAACTACCAGTCCTTCTTTGTTTCCAACTTTCTCATTCCAATCGCCAGTAATTATCAATACATCTTGATTGCATGTTTGATCAATTTCAGACCACAGAAGTTGGTAAAAACCTTCAATTTCTTCATCTTTGGCCTTAGTGGTTGGTGTGTAAATTTGAACAGTAGCCATATTAACTGGTCTTCCTTGTAGGCGTATGGATATTATCCTATCACTGAGAGCATTGTACTTCAGGATAGATCTTGAAATGTTCTTTTTGACAACGAATGGGATGCCATTCTTTTTTAATTTTTCATTACCAGCATAGTACACGATATGATTGCCTGATTCAAAATGGCTAATATCAGTCCATTTCAGCTTACTAATGCCCAGAATATCTATGTTTATGGGTTCCATTTCATTTTTAATGATTTCCAATTTTCCTAGATTCGTATTTCCTACATTCCACGTTCTGATTATTAATGGATGTTTGTAGCTGTTTCTTCTCATTTTGAGTTGTACCACATCAGTAAATGAAGGTCCAGAAAGCCTGACTCCAGCCACATCACTAAAGACAACTCTACTTTGAAGAGGTAACTCTTCCCCAGTCATCTTTTGAGAGCCTTCCAACCTGAGGTGTTCATCTTCTGGCTCTATATCAGGCAATGTTCTGCTGCTATTCAGAAAGTTTTCACTGGCTACTTTTTTTCAGAAGTAGACTGCCAGGTCCTTCTTCCTACTCTGTCTTAGTCTGGATGCTCAACTGAAATCTGTCCATCTTGGGTGACCATGCTGGTATTTGAATACCGGTGGCATAGCTTCCATCATCACAGCAACATGCAAGCCCCCATAATACAACAAACTGACAGACGGGTGGGGGAAACTCTCTGAGAGGGTCTAATAAATAGGATCTTTTTTGTTGTTGTTGTTCCAAAATAAAATCAAATCCAACCCATTGCCATCGAGTCAATTCTGACTCATAGCGACCCTATAGGACAGAGTAGAACTGCCCCATGGGGTTTCCAAAGAGCGCAAGGAGCATTAAATTCTCATGATTTTCACTATTATTTCTGGTAAAGAATAAGGTGGAAGATATAGTTTAATGTGAGAACTAAATAGGTCTACTAAATGAACTCCAGAGTTAGACAGACTTACGTCCTGCAATGGTTAATTGCTCGGCTGCTATCTGAAAGGTTGGTGATTCAAACCCACCCAGTGGCTCAATGGGAGAAAAACCTGGTAACTGCCTTCTGTAAAAATTACAGCTTAGAAACCCTATGGGGCGGCTCTATTCTGTCACTAAGGTTCACTATGAGTTGAAATCGACTTGATGGCACCAAATCTCAACAACAACTTCTCTGTGAGAACACTGAACAACCACAGGCTTTGCCACAGGTGAGTCTAGCCCAGGTAGTACATGAGACATCAAAAAACAAAAGAGACCTTCTCCTTCCAACAGGTGGCTTGCTTCTAAGATAAATTTGGAAAGTACTAGGTCAAACTTTATTTTCAAAATCTACTCTTTCAAATTTTCAATCAGATGTGTCACTATACCTCCCCTAGGGCTGAAAAAGTAAAGGAACAAAGAGAGGCCAGGGATGTTACACTAAGGATCTTCTTTCATATGGATGAAACTATTAGGAGTGAAGAATACATATTTCCCTATAACACTGTATATAACTCATTGTTGTTGAGTGGATTCCGACTCTTAATGATCGTATAGGACAGAGTGGAACTGCCCCGTAGGGTTTCCAAGGAGCAGCTGGTGGATCCAAACTGTCGACCTTTTGGTTAGCAACCAAGCTCTTCCACTGTGCCACCAGGGCTCCACATCATATATGTTGTTTTTAGGTGCTGTTGAGTCCGTTCTGACTCTTAGTGACCTTATGTATAACAGTACAACCCTATGTACAACAGCTGCCCACTCCTGTGCCATCCTCATAGTCGTTGTTATGCTTGAGCCCATTGTTGCAGCCACTGGGCCAATCCATCTTGTTGAGGGTCTTCCTCTTTTTCGCTGACCCTCTACTTTACCATGCATGATGTTCTTCTCCAGGGACTTGTCCCTCCTGATAAGGTGTCCAAAGTACATGAGACAAAGTTTTGCCACCCTTGCTTCTAAGGAACATTCTGTCTATACTTCTTCCAAGACAGATTTGTTTGTTCTTATGGCAGTCCATGGTATATTCAATATTCTTCACCAACACCATAATTCAAAGTGTCTGTTCTTCTTCAGTTTTCCTTATTCATTGTCCAACATTGTATATACTCATATATATATTTACTTGTCTTTTAACTTTTTATTTGAATAGCATCTCAGTTTCTTAGTGCTGCAATAACAATGGGTGACTTTAAGAATAGATATTTTCTCAGTTCTCGAGGCTGGAAGTCTGAATTCAAGAAATCAGTAGGCTATGCTCTTTCTCTGTAGGCTCTGGAAGAAGATCGTTCCTTGTCTCCTTCATTTTCTGGTAGCCCAGGCATTTCTTGGCATTCCTTGTCTTGTAGATAGATCTTCACATACTGTCTTCTCCCTGTATGTGACTCTTTCTACTATGTCTATTCTCCTCTTTTGTAAGACATCACTCAAAGAGATTAGGACACACCCTATTCCAGTATGACACCCTCAACTTAACTGATAACATCTGCAAAGAAAAACTCTATTTCCAAAACAGGTCTCATTCCCAGGTAGAGGGGTTAGGATATCAACATATATTTTTGGGGACACAATTCAATCCATAACAAATAATGGCCTAATGTGATGGTATGTAATAGCTTTGGATGCAATGAAGAAGTAGCCTAATAGTGATGTTCATGAATGAGAGAGTTTTGGGGTAAAATAGTTTGTACTCATGCTGTGCAGTGAATTACAGTTATATGGCCCTTTTAGCCCCACAAAATCGTAACTCCCACAAAATGATTGTGTGAGATTATGCAAATAAGGTGATTGTGGCCTAGAAAGGGGATTGGATAGCCTGTTAATAATGCAAATAATGTGCATCAAATTCTTGTGGGGAAGGGACCATGCAAATAAGGTGTATGGTAACAACAAGGGGATTGGTCAGTTTTGCCATCATGCTAGGCTTAAAGGGAGCCAATCCCATAAGTGAAGAGGGGAATCTTACTACTACCAAGAATAAGAGCTAGGAGTGGAGCATTTCCTTTGGACCAAGGGTCTATGTGCTGAGAAGTTCCTAGAGCCAGAAGACAGAGCTGTAGCACTAGAGATGGTGTGAGATGACAAGAAGCAGAGGTAAGCTGGGCAGAAAAACAGTAGTTGCAGAACTGGAGACCAGTGTGAGACAGCACGGTGGGCTTCCCAACTCATGGAGTGAGAGAGCTGAATGCCTTTGGGCAGGCGGCTTACTGGCAGAGTAGGGTGCCTCCAGGCACTTATTGGCAGAGCTAAAGAGCTTTGTAATGTTTGCCTGAGCACGGCAGAGGACAGGCCCAAGCAGGGCCAAAGAGCAAGACAAGACGCCTGTCCTCAGGGTGGCAAGACGAGCCAGTCCTCAGGGTGCTGAGATGGGCCCTGCATGGCCGAGAGGCGCTTAGAGACCTGTACTGCACTGAAGAAGACAGACTTTGCCTATATGCTTCCTAATCCTGATCTTGAGTTGTAGCCTGTTGATCGTGATCTCAAGTTGTAACCTGTTACTTACCTAATAAACTTCATAACTGTGAGTATGGTCTGAGTTCTGTATGGGTACTGCAATGAAGTATCAAAACTAACAGAAGAGTAGAGATTGCCATGGGAGGGAGGGATGGTGTCAGAATTGGTAAAAAGCTTGGAGAAAGGAGGTATGTCTAACTTTCATCTCATAGGAATCAGCCTTGAGCTGATGATTACCTTCATTCTCTCTCCTTCTCCTGGCGTCAAAGAGGTCTGACACCACAATGCTGTTTTTACAACTCAGCTACTAAGCAAAAGTTTGGCTGTTTGAATCCATCCAGCGACACTACAAAGTAAAGACCTAGTAATCTACTTCTGTAACATTCCAGCTGTTGAAAATCCTATGGAGTATAGGGTCGACATAAGTGGAATTGAGTTGACGGCAACAGGTTTGGTTTAGTTTTTTTTTTTTATCATAAGAGAAAGTTTATCATAGTGAGAAAATAGACTCAGATTTGAACATAACTTAATAGTTGTCCAGACATTAACATACTACCCAGACTTTTTGAGTGTCTCCTTCAATTATGAAATAAGAATTATAATACCAAACTCACTGAGTTGAAATGAGGATTAAGCAAAATCACATACATAAAATCACAGGAAACATAATAGGTACTTAAGAATAGCTATTTTTAGTTCTGATTATTAAACATACCTATTCGATCTGTATGCTGAGCAAATAATCCGAGAAGCTGGACTATATGAAGAAGAACGGGGCATCAGGATTGGAGGAAGACTAACAACCTGCATTATGCAGATGACACAACCTTGCTTGCTGTAAGTGAAGAGACCTTGAAGCACACTGATAAAGATCAAAGACCACAGTCTTCAGTATGGATTATACCTAAACATAAAGAAAACAAAAATCCTCACAACTGGACGAATAAGCAACATCATGATAAACAGAGAAAAGACTGAGGTTGTCAAGGATTTCATTTTACTTGGATCCACAATCAACGCCCATGGAAGCAACAGTTAAGAAATCAAAAGACACACTGCATTGGGCAAATCAGCTGCAAAAGACCTCTTTAAAGTGCTGAAAAGCAAAGATGTCACCTTGAGGACTAAAGTGCACCTGACCCAGGCCATGGTGTTTTCAGTCACCTCATATGCACGTGAAAGCTGGACAATGAATAAGGAAAACCAAAGAAGAATTGACGTCTTTGAATTGTGGTGTTGGCGAAGAATATTGAATATACCATGGACTGCCAAAAGAACAAACAAAACTGTCTTGGAAGAAGTACAACTAGAATGCTCCTTAGAAGCAAGGATGGCGAGACTATGTCTCATATATTTTGAATATGTTATCAGGAGGGATCAGTCCCTGGAGAAGGACATCATGATTGGTAAAGTAGAGGGTCAGTGAAAAAGAAGAGGACCCTCAAAGAGATGGATTGACATAGTGGCTGCAACAATGGACTCAAGCATAGCAACAATTGTGACAATGGTGCAGGACCAGGCAGGGTTTCATTCTGTAGTGCATAGGGTCACAATGAGTCGGAACCGACTCAACGGCACCTAACAACAACAACATTAAACACAAGTAGTGATTTTCAAGTTAGGATGAAAATATCATGGAGTCCATGGGGTATTACATGCTAATTTCATAATACTTAGCAAAGTACAGGTATGCATCGCTTAACGTCCACTATATATTCTGTGAAATAGGACATTATGTAACTTGGACGTTGTGCCAACACCATACTATGTACAGGAGAGAGGCATGCAGGACCATCACCATGCGTGTCGTGGATCATACCGTGCCTGCTGTGCTGAGAACTTGACTAAAACTTCTGCTCAGATACCATTTCTGCATGGTTGCCACCCAGTCTCTGAGAGCTGTACTTGGCCCGGCCCCGACCTGCAAGTCCACCCTCCATCACCTCTTGGCTGCCAAGGAACATTCTCCATCCAGCCAGATGCCTCACAGCCTGCCTGCCATGAGCTCCCTTCACTTCCTTCCTTCCTGCCTGTCCCCCGAGCCCCGCCGGAACTAACCAAAAATAACCAGTTGCCTTCAAGTTGATTCAGACTCATAAACTCTTCCGGCCCTGCCCACCCCTCCTCGGCAGCCTTCTCCTCCTTCTATGCCTCCTTCCTCAGCCACCTTTCCTGTTCCTCCTCCAGCCAAGGAGAAACCTCTAGCCTTGGGCCTGGGGGTCACGTGCAGAAGCGCCCAGGTGGAGTGGGGCAGGAGCCTTGGTGGAACATCCCTCTGGGGGCTCCTGCCTCAGGCTACAGCAGTAAGACTGGCAGCCTGATGGGTACCTGGACACCCTCCCCCTGCTGCCCCAGGGCTGGGCTGACTCTGGATCCAGAGAGCGAATGAGAGACAGGTCACATCTCCTCTGCTATGTCCAGTTCTCCGACAGGGATTTCTGAATTCTATTATAACCTTACGGGACCACAGATGTATATGTAGTCAGACGTTGCCCAAACAGATGTTAAGCAATGCATACTTGTATTCATCTAATAAATAGTAATAGTATGGTGTGAAACAATTCTATCATTAATCCAATAAATCAAAATATTAATAGTATTTATTTAAATTTTTTTAACAAAATAAGTAGGCTATGTTATTAAACTTAATAAATAAATTAACCTTTGATAATTTGAACCCACTCAGGGGCTTCACAGGAGAAAAAACCTGGTGATCTGCTTCTGTAAAGATTACAGCCAAGAAAATTCAATAGGGCAATTCTTCTCTGTCACATGGGGTTGCTATGAGTCAAAAACGACTCACTGGCCCCCAACAACAACAACTTGATGTTTTAGTGAAATCACTTCTGTGCGCCTCAAGCCAAAAGTGTTTTAAACTGGTTGACTAATATCCACACTTGATATCTAACCTTAGGAATAGCTCTGGGGAAGAAGGTGTTGTTAAGTTTCATCCAGTCTTGAACGAATGTTTCAGTAACAAAAAAATATAATATTCCCCTTGTGTTTTGGACAACTGGATGTATGTGTTGATTAAAGCGTGCAGATAGGTATTCGAGAAAATCTATTCATATAGAGTTAATTATGATAGCACTTCACTCTGTTCAGCTGAGTGAGGCATTGCCTGTTCCCAAGTATACAAGTTGACATAAATAAGACTCATTAGAGAATGCTTGGTAATTTGGATTGATGTATGTTTATTTCATATTTTCTGGACCAGCCAGGGGAACCTTAACAGACCAAATTATTTCCTTAGCGCATTGTCAACATATTAAACAAGCATCTTTGATTTCTTTCATTTACTCATTCATTCATTCATGAATCAAATCATTCATTCCAAAATATGTATTAAGCATCTATTAAGTACCAGACCATTGAACACCAACTATTTTCCATGTACTAGAAATACAGAGATGAATCTTTACTCTCCTTGACTTCAAAGAACTCATAATCTTGGAATTTTTTAATAAAGAATTTCTGCTTTTTTTCAAGAGAGGGACTCATTTATTTATTCGATTTTATTTCTCAAATCATATCTTATATTATTTAGTATTTCCTGACACATTTCCCAATCTGATGATGCATTTACTCAAAGTAACACAAACCTGCATTTGCATCTTTGACAGCAAAGGAAAGACTGACTAATGGAATTGATGCCTGGTTTGAATAATGTAGGATGTTGTGACAATGACAGTAGCAACGAATCTTAAATAATAGGCCCAACTTAATGCAATTTAAAAATATGCACACTATTGTCTTAGTCACAAATATGTTAGATTTTATTTCTGCTTCTACACTGCAGCTGAGTATAATCCATCTTAATGATAGTTGACAAGAGAGACTAATTTCTCTACAAAAAACTTCCCAATTACCTTTTTTTTTTCTAAACACGAAGCAGTTTGAGGCATTTGGGAACAAACTGCATGCTATGTGTTTTCTCTGTGTAGAGGAAGGAGATTGAGGGATACGACAGGAATTAGGTGTTACAGTCTAGCTTGCAAAAATAAGTTTCCTGTAGTAAATCGAGCCCTGGTGGAGCAGTGGTTAAGAGCTTGGCTGCTAACCAAAAGGTTGGCAGTTCGAATCCACCAGCCGCTCCTTGGGAACTCTATGGGGGCAGTTCTACTCTGTTCTGTAGGGTCCACTTGAGTCAGAATTGACTAGATGGCAAGGGGTTTTTTTTTGGTGGTAAATGGTCTAGGGACACTTGATTATAACAAATTCTCAGGTAGATGTAATATACACTGCTAATAATGATGGTTTAGGAGGAATAGATTTCCACGTTGTCTTAGTTATCTAGTGTTGCTGGAACAGAAATATCACAAATGGGATGGCTTTAAGAAACAGAAATTTATTTTCTCACAGTTTAGGAGGCAAGAACTCCAGATTCAGAGTGCCAGCTCTAAGGAAGGCTTTCTCTCTCTGTCAGCTCTGGGAGAATGTCCTTGTCTCTTCAGATTTCATTTTCCTGGTTCCTTGGAAATCTCCACTTGGCTTGACATCAATCTTCCTCCCTTTTTGCTTTGCTCGCTTATTTAATCTATTTTATATCTCAAAAGAGTTTGACTCAAGATACACCCTAGTCCTGTCTGATTAACATAATAAAGATAACCTAACCCCATAGACGTAATCTAATCTTGCCTCCCTAACACAACAAACACAACCCGTTCACAAATGGGATTATAACCATAGGCAGAAGTTAGGATTTACAATACATATTTTTGTGGGACATAATTCAATCCATAACATTCCACCCTTTGTCCCTCAAAAATTCATGTCCTTGCCATATGTAAAACACTTTCACCCCATCACATCATCCCAAAAGCCTTAAATCAACTCCAAGTCCAAAATTTCATCTTCTGACTCCTATAAATCAAATATAGGTGAGACTCTTTGTGTATTCCATCCTGGGGCAAAGTTCTTCTTCATTTGTGAACCTGTGAAATCTAGACTATGGTTTATCTGTTTCCAAAGTACAATGGTGGAATAGGAACAAGTTAGACATTTCCATTATAAATGGGAGAAATTGAATGGAAAGAAGGGATAAAAGGCACCAAGCAAGTCCAAAACCCAGCAGAACACCTTACATTAGCTAGACCATCTAGGCAAAGGCTCTACCCTCCAGACTCTGGGTGTTGTCCATGCTCTCTGAATTATGGGTGGAGAGCCCTCGGCCTTAGGCTTCAGCTCCACCTTCCAGGCCAACTGAAACAGCAACTATGTTCCCTTGGCTTTGGGCAGCCCCCTTCTCCCAGTCCATCTGAGTGGAAACACTACTCCCTTAGCGTACATTCCATTCTTTTGCTCCTTCCACATGGTGGTCCCAGTCTCTCTGCTCTGGAGGCAGCCTCATGGCCCTGGCAACAGCAGCCCTACTCTCTGGAACTGAGATGGTGAAGATCCAACTCTTTGAAATCTAGGGGACCATGGCCCACTCTTTGAAACACAGTAGGCCATGGTACCACTCCGGAAATCCAAACATCCCTACTTCCAGTGTTCCTTCCAACAGTTCTGCTGATCTCCCAGTTAACTCCAGAGATAATCTTTTTCTTTTCTTGGAAGACAGCAGTTGTAGCTCCTTTGGCCTATTTCCTGCCTATAGAATCCCAAGAGGCAGACAGTGTTTTTTTCTTTCATTCTTTTTATGTCCACTTCAGCCTAAGCTGATGGGTTTTCTGCTGTGGCAGTTGATTAGATCCATAAGTCACAGGCTTAATTTCTTTAACAAAAGATTGTGTAGCCAAGTCCTTGGTGGAAATTCGAAGACATATGTCCTTAGTTTGCACAACAGAACTTTCCAAATCTTTTTGTTTCCATTTTGTACAGTTCATTTTTAAGTCTATCTGTGTCCTCTTGCATTTGATTATAAGCTGCAAGGAGAAATCACATGGTCCCTTTAAGATCTTGCTTAGAAATCTCACCAGCCAGATAACCAAGTTCATCACTTACAAGTTCTACCTTCCACCAAACATTTGAACATAATTCAGACAAGTTTTTTGCCTCTGCATAAAAAACATCACCCTTCTTCCATTGTCCAATCACATGTTCATCATTTTCTTTTAAAGCTGTACCAGGAGCACATTTAACATCCACATTTCTAGTGAGATTCTATTGCTGGTGCCATATGTACTCTCCAAGACAATAGGGACTTTCACTATAGCTCTCCTCACTTCCTTCTGAGCCCTCATCAAAATCGTCTTTGAAGTCCATAATTCTACCAACAGTCTCTTCAAGGCAAACTAGGCTTCTATTTTTAGGTACCTTAAAACTGTTCCAACCTCTACCCATTATCCAATTCCAAAACCACTTCCATATTTTAAGTATCTATTAGAGCAGCACCGTACTCCTGGTACCAAGTTCTGTCTTAGTTATCTGTGTGTGTTATGTTAGATGACACTGAGTCAGTTCTGACTCATAATGACCCTATGTATGCCAGAATGAAATACTGCCTGGTATGTGCCACCCTTAAAATCACTGCTATGTTTGAGCCATTCGTTGTTACAGCCACTGTGTCAATCCATCTCTTTGAGGATTTTCCTCTTTTTCGCTGACCCTCTACTTTACCAAGCACGATGTTCTTTTCCAGGGATTGGTCCCTCCTGATAACATGTCCAAAATATGTGGGATGAAGTCTCACCATCCTTGTTTCTAAAGAGCATCTGGCTGTACTTCTTCTAAGACAGATTTGTTCATTCTTCTGGGAGTTTATGGTATATTCAATATTCTTCACCAACATCATAATTCAAAGGTGTCAATTCTTCTTCAGTCTTTCTTATTCATTGGCCAGCGTTTGCATGCATATGAGGTGATTGAAAATACCTTAGCTTGGGCCAGGACATTAGTCCTCAAGGTGACATCTTTGCTTTTTAACATTTTAAAGAGTTCTTTTGCAGCAGATTTGCCCAATGTAATGTTTCACTTGATTTCATGACTGCTGCTTCCATGGGCATTGATTGTGGATCCAAGTAAAATGAAATTCTTGACAACTTCAATCTTTTCTCCGTTTATCATGATGTTGCTTATTGGCGCAGTTGTGAGGATTTTTGTTTTCTTATACTGAGGTGTAATCCATACTGTAGTCTGTGATCTTCATCAGTAAATGCTTCAAGTCCTCTTCACTTTCAGCAAGCAAGGTTGTGTCATCTGCATATCACAGGCTGTTAATGAGTCTTCCTCCAATCCCGATGCCCCGTTCTTCTTTATATAGTCCAGCTTCTTGGATTATTTGCTCAGCAGAGATTGAATAAGTATGTTGAAAGGATACAACCCTGAATCACACCTTTCCTGATTTTAAACCATACGGTATCCCCTTTTTCTGCTGGAACGACTGCCTCTTGGTCTATATACAGGTTCCTCATAAGCACAATTAAGTGTTTTGGAATTCCCATTCTTCTCAATGTTATCCATAATTTGTTATGATCCACACAGTTGAATGCCTTTGCATAGTCGATAAAACACAGCAAAACATCTTTCTGGTATTCTCTGCTTTCAGCCAAGATCTATCTGACCTCAGCAATGATATCCCTCTTTCCATGTCCTCTTCTGAATCTGCTAGGATTTCTGGTGGTTCCCATTCGATGTACTACTGCAACAGTTTTTTAATTTCCTTTAGCAAAATTTTACTTGTGTGTGATATTAATGATATTGTTCAATAATTTCTGCATTCTGTTGGATCATCTTTCTTTGGAATGGGCACAAATATGCATCTCTTTCAGTTCACTGGCTATGTAGCTGTCTTTCAAATTTCTTGGCCTAGATGAGTGAGCACCTCCAGTGCTGCATTCATTTGTTGAAACATCTCAGTTGGTATTCTGTCAGTTCCTGGAACCTAGTTTTTCACCAAAGACTTCAGTGCAGGTACAATATCTTCCTTCAGTACCATCAATTCTCAATCATATGTTAGCTCCTTAAATGGTTTAATGTCAACCGTTTTTGGTACAGTGACTCTGTGTATTCCTTCCATCTTGCATTAGTTATTTAGTGCCGCTATAACAGAAATCCCACAAGTGGATGGCTTCAACAAACAGAAATCTATTTTCTCACTGTTTAGGAGGCTAGAAGTCCAAATTCAGAGCAATAGCTGTAGGTTAAGTTTTTCTTTCTCTGTTGGCTCTGGGGGAAGGGCCTTGTCTCTTCTGCTTCTGCTTCCTGGTTCCTTGGAGATCTCCATGTGTCTTGGTCTCTATCTTACCCCTCTCTCTTCTCCTTTCTCTGCTTCTTTTGATTGCTTGTTTAACCTCTTTTATATCTCAGAAGAGATTGACTCAAAATACACCTTACAGTAATTCCATCTCATTGGCATAACAATGACAACCCATTCCCAAATGGGATTATAACCATACGCATAAGGCTAGGACTTACAACACATAATTTTGGGGGACACGATTCAATCCTTAACACATGTTAACTTCCTTTTTTTACTGATAACAAATGGGTCTCTATAGAAAGGAAAGAAGGAAGGGAGGAAGGGAAGGAGGGAGAGAGGAAGGAAGGAAGGAAGGAAGGAAGGAAAACATTTACTCTTTTTCATCCCCACAGCAAATTCTCAAAATAAAGTTGGAGAGAATGTTCCTTACTCAAATATACATTCATATAAGCTATCTAAAACTTTTAAACAAATAAAACTGCTATGTGTAATAGCAATCAATTTTAGAAAGGTTTGAAATATTGGTATATGTACTTTTATGTATATGATAACCATGTAATGAGAGTTACCTGTGATGATAAGATGTAATTCATTTCAAGTGCCATTGCTTGAATTTTAAATACTGAGAGAATGAAGGTATCAAGAAAATCAATATGACCAAATATCACTCAATACACCACATATATCAATTTAATATCATTTCATTTTGCATATTCATTCCAATTTACATTCATCTTTCCATGACAAGATTATAATTAATTTTGTAACTTGTCTTTAGAAGTTGGATGAACTTTTCCTTCATTCACAATGATTTAGCGTTAGAGATGAGATTGATGGTGTTTTAATGGAGGAAGGAGAATAATAATAGACTTAAAAAGAAAATGACTTACTTTGGTAATGAGACAAGATATTATTTTGATAAAGATTAAGAGAGTTCGAATCCATGTAAGAAAAAAAAATCATTTAGTGGGACTGACGTTCCCAACAAAAGATGAATGAAAGAAACTGTGCTACTGAAATAATTTATACTAATAAATTAGAGGGACATTTTAATATTATGGTTCTAAAATGATAAAGAACATCTATAACTTATTTGAAGCGAAATACAGAGGATAACAAAGAAGATGGAGGTATATCCCAAAGGAGAAGTTAGAAGACAATGAAAGTGTTTAGAATAGTTGTTAAACTATATTATATAACCTTTCATCTCCTCACTCAGCAAAGATACTACAGGTGGCAGGACTTTAAGCTTGAGAGGATTTTAAAAGATTAATTTGAAATGAGCTATGCTATAAGTCTCGCTTCCTGCCAGCATTTCACCAAGTGTGAGTGTGGGTTTGCTACCTCCAAACGCCAAAGAACATCCAGGAAATTATTCAAAGACTATTGTTTGTTGTTGTTAGGTGCCAGTGAGTCGGTTCTGACTCATAGCAACCCTATAGGACAGAGTAAACTGCCCCATAGGGTTCCCAAGGAGCAGCTGGTGGATTTGAACTACTGGCCTTTTAGTTAGCAGCCGAGTTCTTAACTACTACACCACTACCACCAGGGCTCCAAAAGACTATATTTAGAGAGATTTGTTGTTGTGTTGGTCTCCTCTGTTCAAAATGGAGCAGGGCGTTGGAGGTAATTCCCTTTTAACAACCATAAAAGGCTTTAAGGAGAACACTTAGAAGACTTAATATGTGTTCCTGAACTTTGAGGAACACGAAGACTGATTTCTAACTGCCATCTGGAAAATCTCAGGTGCAAGAGATTACTAGTCTGCTGCTTTGAAGTGATAATAAAGGAAAGATTGTTTTGCTACATATAGTATGTTCTCCAAGAGTTTGCCAGTACAAAAGTGAAACAGCTGTGGACCAATCATAAGAGAAAGCATCCATGGGTCATTTTAGGTCTTGTGCAAACAACCAATCTGGAAAGGCAAACAGGCTTCAGCTGAGGAAAACCAGAAGTGACACGGATTCTAAGGACTGAGGAAGGATGATGGAGCCTGAAGGATAAAAGGTGCATTTACTCATGTCAAGGCGACCTGACACCAGGAAGCTTTTGAAATAGAGGGGAGGCTTCCTGAAGATCCTGCAAAAGTGAGTCCTTAGCATCTGCCACATCCAGAGAGTACTAAAGTTAGATCCTCACCACAGGGTCCATATAAAACTCTCATATTTCCCTTATTTCTGCTCTATGCCACTACTCCAAAAATTGATGGGGAGCAAGAGTGCTATAGAAGAAAAAGGTTTTTAATCTTAGAAGGAACGATGGAAGCGCTAGAAGGGACGGAGCAGAAATGCTGACTACTTCTCTCTTTGCCAAACTTTGGGATTCATTCTGTCAGCAGATCCAAGCTGAGAAAGCAAAGAAGGCTCACTCAACTTTAAATCAAGTTTGGACTTTAATTATATCATGGAAATTACTTTTTTTTTTTTTTTTAACATGATTGACATTGTGTTTTAAGACTCAAAGTAATCTACCATGGATTTTATGGGACTTGCCAAATGTTCATCCAAGGACAAGGAAAGATTTGTCCTCTCTAGGCATCTATACAAAGTGGGGGATTAAAAAAAAAAAAATGCCTTGTGATTATATCCCATGAGTTGGCTTGCTCAATGTGTTGGACTAGTAGGAGCTTATATTTTGTTACAATGAATGACAATGAAAAATTATCAGCTTATTGTATTGAGATTATTCTATACCTTGGTCACATCTTTCCTTCTCCCCATGCTCATTTTGCAAAGTCATAGCTACCTTTTCTACTCTGTATACTGTAGACTTGCCACTGTTAGCTTTGATGAACTCTAAGTGTCTTAGTCATCTAGTGCTGCTATAACAGAATCACCACAAGTGGATGGTTTTAACAAAGAGAAGTTTATCTCCCTACAGTAAAGTAGGCTAAAAGTCCAAATTCAGGGTGTCAGCTCCGAGGGAAAGACTTTCTCTCTCTCTTGGCCTTCTCATCTGTGTTCTCCCGGACTAGGAGCTTCTCGGCGTAGGGACCCTGGTCCAAAGGATGTGCTCTGCTCCTGGCACTGCTTTTTTGATGGTGTGAGGTACCCCCCCCCAACACCGTCTCACTGCTCACTTCTGTCCTTTATATCTCAAGAGATTGCCTCAGGACACAATCCAGTCTTGTAGATCCAGTCGTGCCTTACTAACACAACTGCCACACATCCTCCCTCATTAACATCATAGAGGCAGGATTTACAACATATAGAAAAATCACACAGTACCAGGAAGCATGGCCCAGCCAAACTGATACACACATTTTTTGGGGGGACACAAGTCAAACCATGACACTAAGTAGTTATTTTTAGTTATGAATTAGCGAAATTCTTTCATACTTATTCTATAAGCCCATCTCTATATTTTTTACTTGAAAACAAACTGATTTATTCAAACGTGATTGTGTGCTTTGGTTCTGACCCTTAATTTAAGATATTTTATTTTCCCACTGCTGCCTATCTTCTTGACCAGTAGTACTAATATTACTCTCCTCGCAAATAAGGATCTTCTTAAATTAGTTTGCCTTGCTTATGATTGTCTAACAATCAATACATACAGACAAACAAAAACCAAGTACAGCACCAAGTTATAACGGCAACTCCAAGCTAGCCAAGGAAACATGAGAAAAAGGCTTACATATTCCAATCAGTAAGTTCAGCCTCTGTGCATACTGGTCATTAACTAGTAGTTGGTGACATCACTAGATAATTTTTAATTATTTTAGAAAGAAAATGATGATAAGTTCTTGAGAAACATAATACAGACTAAGGAGAGCAACTTCTGAATAAACTCATGTAACCAATAATGAGGTCCCTGGGTGGTGTAGATGGTTTGCCATCAGCTACTAACCTAAACGTTGGTGGTTCAAACCCACCCAGGGGCACCATGGAAGAAGGACCTGGTGATCTGCTTCCATAAAGATTACAGCCAAGAAAATGGAGCAGCTCTATTCTACAACACAGGGGGTCACCATGAGTTGGAATGGACCTGATGGTAATGTTTGGTTTTGGGTTTAATCAATAATGAAAGGTCAGGAAGAAATACAGCAACAATTTTGGATTCCTCATATTTGCAAATGGATTCTATCATTAGTAGAGAGCCAGATTTTTTTTTTCCTAAAGCATTAAAAAAAATATTCTTTTTCAAAATATACAAATGCCACAGGAAAGCTGGTGATAGGGAACCCAAGGTTAAGAAAGGACAGTGTTGACATGTTGTGGGGTTGTTAACCATTGTCATAGGGCAATATGTGTACTAACTTTTTAATGAGAAACGATTCTGTTCTGTAAACCTTCATCTAAAGTACAAGAAAAAAGGAATTATCTATGTGAGAACAAATTGACAACAGCAATTCAAAAGATTTGATGGGAAGCCTAGGGGCAGTCAGTTGAAGATAATGGTGATGGAATAATTTGGAAAAGGATAGTGAGAATAGCAGCACAACTGGAAGAATGTAATCGATGTCACTGAACTGTACATGTAGAAATTTTTGAAATGGTGTATCTTTGGCTACGAATATTTTCACCAAAAAAGAGAAAAAGTCCTCTAAGTTGTAGAAGGGAGAGTGTTGACATGTTCTGGGGTTGTTAACTAATGTCATAAAACAATACGCACACTGACTGTGTAATGAGAAACTATTTTCTCTGTAAACCTTCACCTAAAAGTACAATAAAAAATAAAAATAAAAATAAAAAAATACAAATCCTGCAAGCCACTGTGAGTCCTCTGCAAGTATATTTTAGTTGAAGTGCACTTTGTATCTAGAATCTTTTCTGTTCTAAATTTGTTACGGAATAACCCTTCCGGTAAGGATGAAATAAACGTGGATTGCTGAGTATCTCCATGTACTTTTCAGACAAAGGTACAAAACAAATGATATATTATTTGCTTGTCCTTAGAAGACAGAGTTTCTATTAAACTGAATTACTCTAGCCCTAGTTTTAAATCAAGAGCAACTTTGCAATAAAGGTGGCTCCCACTAAATGGAATAAATTTCTCTAAGGGCTTGCCAGGTAAAGGAATGGTGACCAGGTAGGAGTGGTTAGAAACTGAAAAGCACTTTGCGATAAAGTGGTTGCACGTGGAAGATTTGTTTATTGGTTTAATTCCTGGCATTATTGATTCAATTCCTAGAGTGTTCTTACTTTAAATTCTGAGTGAAAACAGAAATTTATCCTTTATTTCTCATTCAAAATGAAAACCTACTCACCCACTGCCATCCAGTAGATTCCCATTCATAGTGACCCCATAGGGTTTCCAAGGCTATAAATCTCTATAGAAGCAGATGCATCTCCTTGGTGACAGTTTCGGTCACCTGCCCTGTAATTTGATATCATCTGCTGAGAATTAACATAACAATGACCTATATAACCCACTTTTATTGTCCTCTCTTTGGAGAACCTTTCTAACATGGTCCGGCGACCCTGCCTGATATGAATTGTTTCTGCTCACAATAAATATATCCTGTTACACTAGTTTTTGGTGGTTTTCTAAGCAATTTTGGTTTTTGACACTTGCAATTATGTTAAAAATTTTTCTTTTCTCTTTGCTGCATACCACCTTTTCCACTAAGAAATAAGAGAAAGACATGAATGGATTAAAAAATAAAGTTAAGGATCACTGAAGAAATTTAAAAAAAAAGATAGACTTTATTTTCTCTTCATTTCACTCTACCTAAGACTTAATTCAATTTATAGGAAGCTTGATACAAGATGTTAATGCTAAACCCACTGCTGTTGAGTCAGTTCTGACTCATAGGAGCCCTAGTATGCAGTGGTTAAAGCCCTCGGCTGCTAACCAAAAAGGTTGGAGGTTCAAACCCACCAGCTACTCTGCGGGAGAAAGATGTGGCAATCTGCTTCCACAAAGATTTTCAGCCTTGGAAATCCTATGGGGCAGTTGTACTCTGTCTATATGGTCACTGTGAGTCACTATGAATGTTAAAGCTAAAAGCCACAAAAAATTAGCTAGAAGTAAGTTTAGAAAAGCATTTCATCAGAACAATTTTCTTTAAACAAGAACTGGAAAAATGACCATGTTTACAGATTTTACATTTTAGAGAATAAATGTAGTAAGTAGAGAATAATGTCATAAATGAGAATAACTAAGTTTCTATTTTTGAAGACAGAACTGGAAGCAACTCCTAGGCCTACCAATTGATAACAATATGATCTTTTTGTAAGCCTAAATTACCCCAGATGTAGAAATGCACTGCACATAGGGTTTTGGAGGACTTTGAATATTACATGGAATATTTCAACCAGCTCCACGCCTGATCTAGGTCAGGTTCTCATCACTACCACCACCACCAACACCTCCACCACCAGAAGCAGCAGCAGCAGCAGCAGCAACAATAGTAAAATAACAGCTTTCATGATGTGGTTGTGGGACAAAGAACTAAGTTTTTCCATTTGTATCTGGTTCCTGAAAATGGCCTGAGCAATTAAGATACTTTTTGTCTTTCTAAAACAGCCAGGCTATACTTAAACATATGTAAATAAGTTGGACGTCCCCAACCCATCTCCTTGGCAACAAGTCCTAGGAAAGGGAGGGGGCATCGTGAGGCCTCCACTGGGCCTCTTTCTGAGGCTTGAGGCTTTCGTTTTAGCATGTCAAGTGGGCTTTGGAGTATAAAAATGGCTGGCTGGGGTACGTCATCATCTTCTCGCTATGGTGCTAGAGGGGCACACATAGCATTAAGTTTACAGCCCACCTAAGTGGACCTACCTGGCCAGGAAGAGACCTGTAGTAGGTAGGCTCCCATTGCGTCCCAAACCCACAAAGCCTGGTGGAGGGCTTGTGTGGGAGAGTTCCTTACATCTACTGGGACATCTTCCGGAAGCCAGGGGCAATGGCTTGTCATATAACTGTCCCACTTAAGTTCCTCATCCACGACACAAAGGAGTGTGTGCGTGGAAGTGTCATCTCCACCTGGTCAGCTTTTGAGCCAGGGGGCTGCTCACCTGTTGTATGCTGTCTGTTTTGTAAGTAATAAAAGCTACTTTCCATGTGTTAATGTGTGTTCAAGCTCTGATTGGAAGGACATGATGTTCATGGAGCAATCAATATTAGTTATTGGTACCCTCTCTTTAATGGCCTCCTGGCTATCCAGAAATCAGATACAACGTGTGACTAACACACAATTTGGCATGTCGTTCTACGGTGGAGATTTTCTAAAATTCTCACCTGCAGAGTAAGGGAAAAGAAGAAGGAGGTATTGCCTATGAATGGGCATTTTCTCACAGAACGTTGTTATAACTTGCTCCTTTTGGAGAAAAAAAAAAAGAGATAGTAGCTAAAGCTAGATATTGTGTATGTTTACTTTCAATTGTGTTACGCAACAAAGTTTAGCACTGGTTACCACAATCTGACCAAAAAAATACTTTTTGTTTGAATATTATTCAGACACTGTTTCTCAAAGCAGGAAAAATCAATTTAGTCAATTATGATTTACAGATAGTTGCATCTTTGACTAGATTTTAAGAACATATTATCCAATGAGCAATGATCTTCTGATTCAGTAAAGAGCCTTAAACATCAGTCCGGTACACACCAGAGCAGGAAAAGGGTAACCTCATGTTAATGTAGTTTGATAACACCCTGAATTCAGACAACTAGCCTCTAGAGCTGTGAGACAATATATTTCTGTTCTTATAATCTGCTCGGTGATATTTTGTTATTGCAGCCCTAGGAAACTAATATAATGGGCATGAGGAGATGAGGGGTGTTAGCGGGCAAAACACAGGCATTTGGTTAAGCATTATGCAATTTGAATTTCCTGTCCAGAACCCAGTTTATCATCTGTGAGTAGCATCTTAAAAAACATTTAAAGTTGAAGAATAAAATACAGTCATTACCAGGTGTTAACAGTACCATTATTCATGAAGATTTTCCACAGATCTAATACTTGTAGAACAGTCTTGGAAATGGGTCTGTGGAGAATGATGTTCTTCAAAATGAAAAGTAGACTGCCTCTTCATTTTCCATTGTGAAAGGTATTATCAGTTTGGTTTACAACTCTAATACAAATGACAGCTGGCACACACTCCTCAAAACCTCCCTGTAATAAGTTTGGAATTACTTTCATAGACTGTAAAAGTCTAAATCTCTTTCCATTTTGTTTTTAATTCTTAAGGCTTAAGATTTTGTAGTACAGAACCGGCACCAACTTCTGCTATATTTTTTGTCTCTCATGCAGTGTCTCCATGAGTTGGAATCCACCTAATGGCAACTACCGTATTTTTACACAAATAACTCACAGCTTCTGTGTTTGTTTCCCGGTCATGCCCTACCCCGGTGAGACACCCTCATAGGCACTGCCAAGCCAGTCCTCTTCCACATGTTGCTGATGAAAAGTAACATAGTATGCTTACAAACATACCTCTCGGAGGGCAGGCCAGCAAACAAACCCAGAAGGTGCACGTTATTTGTGTAAAATACAGTAGCTTGTTCTTTGGCTCATGCAGTGAAGGCATCACCTCCCATCATTTTATACAAAAATCACATACATATCAAGACTCTGGTGGGTCTACAGACATACTGAGTACTTGAGGGAGGGCAGTAAAGGGCAATCCCTGTGTTTTATGACCCTTCCAGTGCTCATTTGGACCTTCTCCCCATTCCTTTCCTTCCTACTTCCCTGCTTGCTCTTCACAGTCTCCCTCCCAGAAAGCCTCAGGTGCTGCAAATTCTTCTCTCTTATGGAGAGTAAGTAACTGTTGCCCTTTCTGAAATCTTAGCTCAAGCCGATTAATCCCAAGTAGGCTTATCAAGCTATTTTCCCAATAAAAAAGAAAGGCATTTATAACTGGCCTCCAAGACCACAGAATTTTTCCTCTTCATACTTATCTATTCTCCAGGAATATTAGTCTTAATTCCTTCAGTTACGTGGAGCTCTGACAAGTAGAAGTACAGCTGTATTCTGGCAAGACTTAATGCAAAAATTCAGAGAAAAAAAAAAAAAAGGAGTATTGTCAAGCCTCTGTCTATTTCTCCATCTAAAGCTTTATGCTTCACAGAGTCTCTCCAAACTTAGACAAAGCCATTCCAGCCTCCTGTCCATCACAGAATTTTCAACAGAAAATTCAAGCAATTCGTCTGATTGACCTGCCTGTATCACAGATCCATGCCAGATCCCATTACGGGGACGGCAGACCAGGGGATAAAATACAGTGTCTGGTTGTTTTATGAATGAGCCAAAGATGGCCTCTGGGTATTGGCCCCAGGTTATTTATGTCTTCATAACAAGCTGGGCCTGTTAACCCGAAAAGCTCTCTGTTGACAAACTCAAATTTTTAAACATCCAACTGTTTTAAAAAATAGCCAAAATAAATTATTTTTTTAGCCACTTAGAATGTGTTTGCTTTTGTCCTTGTTGTTAGGTGCTGCAGAATCAGTTCCTACTCAGTGACCATATGTATAATAGAAAGAAACACTACCTAATCCTGCACCAACCTCACAATTGTTATGTTTGAACCCATTGTTGCAGCCATTGTATCAGTCTGTCTTATTGAGGGTCTTCTTTTTCGCTGACCCTCTACTTTACTAAGCATGATGTCCTTCTCCAGGAACATGCCCAAAGTACGTGAGATGAGGTCTCACCATCCTTCTGGCTGTACTTCTTCCAAGACACATTTGTTCATTCACCGGGAAGTCCATGGTATATTCAACATTCTTCACCAACATCATAAGTCAAAGGTGTCAATTCTTCTTTGGCTGGCTTACTCATTGTCCAGCTTTTGCAGGCATATGAGGTGATTGAAACACCATGGCTTGGATCAGACACATCTTAGTCCTTAGAGTGACATCGTTGCTTTTTAATACTTTAAAGAAATCTTTTGCAGCGAATTTACCCAATACAATATGTCATTTAATTTCTTGACTGCTGCTTCTATGGACATTGACTCTGGATCCAAGTAAAATGAAATCCTTGACAACTTCAATCTTTTCTCTGTTTATCATGATGCTGCTTACTGATACAGTTGTGAGGATTTTTGTTTTCTTTATGTTTAGGTGCAATCCATACTGAAGACTGTGGTCTTCGATCTTCATCAGTAAGTGCTTCAAGATCTCTTCACTTTCAGCAAGTAAGGTTGTGTCATCTGCATGTTACAGGTTGTTAATGAGTCTTCCTCCAATCCTGATGCTGCATTCCTCTTCATATAGTCCAGCTTCTTGGATCATTTGCTCAGCATACAGATTAAATAAGTATGGTAAAAGGATACAACCCTGACACACACATTTCCTGATTTTAAGCCACAGAGTATTCCCTTGTTTTGTTCAAATAACTGCCTCTTGGTCTATGTACAGGTTCCACTGAGCACAAATAAGTGCTCTGGAATTCATATTCTTTGAAATGTTATCCATAATTTTTTTATAATCCACACAATCAAATGTCTTTGAATAGTCAATAAAACGCATCTTTCTGGTAAACATCTTTCTCATATTGTCTGATTTCAGCCAATATCTATCTGACATCAGCAATGATATCCCTTGTTCCATGTCCTGTTCTGAATCCAGCTTGAATTTCTGGTAGTTCCCTGTTGATATACTGTTGCAACCACTTTTGAATGATTTTCAGAAAAATTTTACTTGTGAGTGATGTTAATGATATTGTTTGATAATTTCTGCATTCCTTTGGATAACCTTCTTTGGAATGTCAGGTATATGGATCTTTTCCAGTCAGTTGGTCAGGTAGCTGTCTTCCAGCTTTCTTGGCATAGACAAGTGAGTGCTTTCACCGTTGAATCTGTTTGTCGAAACATCTCAATTGGAATTCTGTCAATTTCTGGAGCCTTGTTTTTCACCAATGCCTTCAGCAGAACTTGGACTTCTTTCTTCAGTACCGTTGATGCTTGAGCACATGCTACTTCCTGAAATGGTTGAATGTCAATCAATTCTTTTTGGTACGATGACTGAGTACTTTTTCCATCTTCTTTCAATGCTTCCTGAGTTATTCAGTTTGTTCTATAGAATCCTCAATATTGCAAGTTGACCATTTGGTTGACTGCTGTAACAAAACACAAAAAAACAAAAGACAATCAAATGGAAAAGAGGAATGGTCTTTAACAATACCATTCCTCTTTTCCATTTGATTGTCTCTTATTTTTTGTTTTGGTTAGACAGTCAATCATGGTACTCAACTTCACATGGTTATAGAGTGGAGTATGTAAGCTAGGACTGACCAGTTTAAAATTTTGAGGGATTTTTGGATGTTCAAAAAAAGATATGATAACAAGATAAAATCATGCTATTTATTGGGACTGACCATTGACAGTGCATGCAGGGGGTCTTCCCTGCAGCAGGAGGTTTTTATAGGCAAATGATGCAGAACTGCCAAAATACATCATTATATGACTGCCAAACCATTGAGAATCATGGCCTAGCCACGTTTACACAGAACCTTGACCATCACAGCTACTAAGCAAAAGTTTGGCAGTTGATTCTACCCAGAGCTGCCTCAGAAGAAAGACCTGGCATTTTAATTTCCAAAAATCAACCATTGAAATTTCTATAGAACATAGTTCTACTCTGACACATACGGGGTCACCATGAGTCAGAATCTACTTGGCAGCAACCGGTGTTGTTAGAGTGAAAAAAATAAGAATGGATGCTGTTCAGACAGAAAGTGTAGCTACCAGTATTGGTATGTTAAGACAAATTTGCCTCTCATTTGCAAGATTTAACAAAAGAGGATACCAAACCAAACCAAACCCATTGCCACTGAGTCGACTCTGACTCATAGGACTACTATAGGACAGAGTAGAACTGCCCCACAGGGTTTCCAAGGAGCCCCTGGTGGATTCGAACTGCCAACCCAAGAGAATTTTATATGTGTTTAAGAATAAATATGCATATATATATGCATCTATATCTTCTATCATATATATCTGTGTATATAATCTACTATATATAATACAATACATATATTCATATATATGTATATGTATCTTCTAATATACAGATGTATATTTTTATGTAAACATAATTCTAAATTAAAGACTCTTAGACATTTCCAAGGAGAAGTACAAGAGGTCACTTGAGCAGACACTCTAACTATTCCACAGTCTTGTGAAACAAGTTACAAACCCAGCTTTCTGTGTCTTTGAGCCTTTCTAGAAAATTCTGTTAGAGAACATTTTTCCCCCTTAAAGCCTTTTGACTGAGAATAAATTGCAATATAGAGAGTGATCTGTGTATGCATTTTTTACTTATGATTGTCTGTGTGAAAGCCAGAGAAGCAAGGGCCAAGTCCTCTGGGTTAAAACCTTTACTTTCATGTTTCTTATTATTGTCTGTAACAAAACAGGGCCTTTGCTGGAGTCATACCCCTGCCTTTAGCCATGGGCAAGTAGAGACTTAGAAAACAGAAGCTGAGAAAATAGACCATAGTTACTGCTTTGCCTGAGCTGGTATATATAAGACCCTGCAGTGATGGCAGTGGCTGAAGCAAGTTCCTTTGGGCAAACCAAGGCCATTCTTAAGGGCATCAATGTTAATGAACAAATCCCAGCATGCCCTTTGCCTGCCTGATTAGTCCAGATCTCAGTGTGGGATGTGTGTGTGTGTGTGTGAGTGTGTTATCTACTTTGTCTCCTTTAAATGGGCTATGAGATCCTTTTGGAAGGGAAACAAAGGGCAGAAGAAATTATAGAAGGGAAGAAGGCGGCATGAAAATGAATATGGAGCTAGAGATTGAGTTGCCCTTCATTTATTTAATCATTTATTCATTATATTATTTGTTTTATTAGATTTCTTATTTAATGAGAATTTGCTCAGTGCTAGGCAATAAGCTCAGACATGGTAAAACATTGCTAAGTAGATCAGCTCGGTTGTTGCTTTCCTGTTTGTTACTGGAATAGAAACGAGGTCTTCTCTGTCACCAGTGGTGAAGGTGCTTGGTTGTTCTGCCCAAATCTTCTTTGAGCCATTTTGTAGTTCCAGATACCAAAAATTGACACCAATGTTGAGTACTCTCAAAGCCTGTGCCATGGTACTTTTATTAGGCATATAGTCTGGTAAGTACACTTATAACAACATCAAGAAAGAAGATGTTCAGTCAGGACATGTGGTCCCTAGAGACCTGGACAATTTATTTCATCAGAAATACTCTGGAAATGGCTCTGACTATCGGGGCTGAGTTTTATGTCTTTCTTCTACTTCCTACCATAAGAATAACTTTCAGATCAGTTAAAAAAAAAAAAAAAAAGGAAATTGGTTTGTCAAAAAGAAATAAAATCAAGTGCTATGACCTTAGTTTTTAAGAGACATAAAAAATCCATTTTCCTTTAAAATGAAAAAAGGGGGCACCTGCCTTTGATTTTTCAATGTTAACTTAATGCTAATTCCCACATCACACTCAAAGTGACCCCTGGCAGATGTTTGATAATGAATCTGCTTTGAAGTTCATCCAGGAAAGTAAAGTCTGCAGAGGGAATCCAAGACCCTAGCATGCAAGAGATAACTTCAGATCAGCCTCAAGTCTGATGGCACAATTACACTTGCACCCAGATTTCCATGGACTAGTTACCAAAAATACATGAATAATAGAGAGTCAGAAACTTGCTTGGTACCAGTTTCTCCTCAATCTGTCCACAGGGAGCAGTATAACCTGTGACTTTTACTGAAAGTTTGATGTCATTAAAAATGGTATTAAGTTTAGGAAGAGAATGCCTAAGTAGCTTTCTCTTCGTAATTCACTTTGCAAATCTTTTATATTTTGCTAAATTTAATGCAAATTGAATGATTTTGAATATGTAACTTCAAAGCCTAGGGGAGATAGGGAAATTTAAAGATCCTTTATGTGCAGTCACATATGGGTATCTGAGTATATGTGACTGTATAAAATAACAATAATAATAACAATTAGTTTATAGTAAGCATTTCCAAGGAATTTCAAAATTTCAAGAAAATTTTACACATTATTTAAAATTCAGTTATGGTAACCACATGATACAGGAGGTGTTATCGTCTCCTCAACTTTCAGATGAAAAATTGAGACCCAGGTATATGAATTGATGTTGCCAAGGTCATGAACTACTACACAATGACTCTCTTTGGTTCCCTCTCTACCAAACACTCTACTCTACCAAAGTCAGAAAATAAATAAATGGCAAATAAATTAGGTTGACTTTAAGATGCCAGAAAAGACTATTAATGGGCAGAGATTTCCTCCACATGACCCAGTAATCCTCCCATGGTTCAGGTTAATGGCAGAACCACACATTGGAGGCAGTGCAGAGCAGTGACAAGAATAAGAGCTCTGGAATCAGACAAGTTTCATCCTCAACTTAATCAGTGCTGCTTTAGTAAATTATTTCCTTCCTCCAAGTCTCAATTTCCTCATATGGAAGATGGGAAAAATAATTGCATTTTCCTCCAATCCTTTTTGTAAAGATTTGCTAATTGAGGCAAAGAAAGCATTCGGCGCTATGCCTGACGTTCTGCAAGCTCTCTACAAGTGTTAGCGGTTACCATTACCATAGTCACATATTGCATTCTTGTAAATGAAATAAATTTTTTGCATCCGCACATTGTCTCTGGAATTTGCTGTGGTAAGAAGGATACCTTCTTAGACGTGTGAATCACAATAATACTTACAAAAAAAAAAAAAAACTTTATTGGAAACCCAGGATAGATGATTTTTTTCTTTTGCAAAGCACTTAGAAATTTTTAAAATGCACACATGTAATTCTGGAGCATGGTAGAGGAAGAGTAAGCGAAAATGCATTTCATAATAAAGTAATGTGGATTTTGATTCTTTGCTGGAAATGGAGGTGGAGACAGGAGTGTGGTTGGGGAAGGAAACAGAAGGAGAAGAAAGGTAGGATAAGAATCCAGTTAGACAATTAGAAGTCCCAGTAACTTGCTGGCAGGTAGGAAGCTAAATAGGACAAAACCCAGTAAGTTTCACCATGTTAGCAAAGACTGAGGTACTGCTTTAGGAAGTGATCTTAGAAACTGTTATCTATTCTGAGCTGTTTAGAAATCTTTCAGTAAAAGTCTGTTTCATGAATCAATCATTTGTTGTTGATGCACTGGACAAAAATAGGGAGGAAAGGCAGCTAGTGGTATAAGTAGTGGACATAGAGAGGAAACAGGGCAGTCAACGCCAGAGGCAAGGCAACAATTAAGAACAGAAACTCAATGGGGCCAGGTACCATTAGCAAGTGGGCACACTTGGTGAAGCTCTGAATTTCCAGAGTGCACAGAATGCAAGGCCTCACCCCTTTTCTTTGGATATTAAAGGAAAGATGACTCCAGAAAGCCAAAAAATGTAGGGGCATCTAGATTACATGCAAATACAATGCGTATGTACATACAAATATTACAGTCAAGCATATTACATACGTAGATACTGTTGTAGAGTAACAGCTTGTACTTTAATTAAAATAAAATCAAGAGATTTATTTAAAATAAGAAACAGCTTGAGACAGGGAGAGACTGAATTCCACGTCTTGAAATCCAGCAGATCCAAAATGGCGAAGTTGCAGGGACATTTTATAAGGGGAAAACAAAGAACTTGAAGTGCACTATTTAACTGGTAGTTGCAAACTTAAATCATCATAAGACATTAGTTGATTGGTAGTTACACAAAATTAGATCAGCATAAGACAGAACTTTCTGTAGCAGGAGCTCATAAGGCAGGACTTCCTTTAGCAGGAACTCAATGGGGATCGACTTAAGAGGACATATTTGCCTTTTTTAGATTAGTTACAGTGTGGTAATCGTAAGGATACATGACAGGAAGGAGAGCTGCAGGGTAGTTATGTCACAACTACCAGACTTTGAGAGTCACAGGGTAGTTAATTCATAATTACCCGACATTCCTTAGTTTCCTTATCAGGCCTGCATGGAAGATAGCTGTTGCTAGGATGAAAATGGAACTAACCAAAGGAAGTTGCACTCATACCTTAAGCTGGCTATTTCAGATTTTATCAGGTACCTCAATTTTAAATTCCTTTACACAATATTTTGATAGAAATTCAAGTTTTATGTCTATTGTTTTGAATTCAGTTAGCTCCAATCATGATTCCTTTGTTAAGCTAATTTAATGAGGGGCAGAAACATTAGAAGGTAGAAAAATGCATTTGTTTCCCAGAGATGTGTTTCCTTTAAATTTAATGAAACATAATGGCCAGTGTTTCAAAATGATTTCTCAACTTTACAGTATTCTTCTTTGCTGCCATATAAACCCTTCCCAAACCTGTGTGCTGTGACATTTAAATAGCAAGTAGCTATGTGAGTGGAACACTCCAGGAGAGAAATGATTACCTTCAGCATACCCCCTGCTGTCTTCTTCCTGGGGTGTCAATTCAATGAAGGATCTTTTGCCCTTACACTCAACCAGATCCCCACCCAGAGGCCTAACGGGGGGAGGAGCAAGTAGGTACCCCAGCCCTGGGCATAGGATTCATGCCCTGGGCGCCACTTGAGGCAGGGCGCCAATTAGAAGTTTCTATTGGCCATCATAGTTTCTGCTGCCAGCTGAAAGAGGTCATTCAGCAATTTGACACTAATTGCCCCGACACTATTTTCCATAGTTAAGCCCCTGTACCGCACCCCAGACTCTAACTGGGCTTTCATCGCAGCCACCAACATGACTAGTTCCTAGAGATTTCTGATTCCTCACAGCCTGATCGTTAAAGACTCCACAAAGGATAATACAAAATACTGATCTCTTTTATGTTAAATAAAGCTGACAATCTGGTGACTTTTTAGTAGTCAGAGTTGCAATTTTTATTAGGTAGATTTAATCTACAGGCTGTGGCAGCCAGGTGTCTAAATTATCTTAAACTAGGAACCACAGAAGAATCTACTAGTACTGTGGACACTTAATATTGTTATTATTATTAAATTAAAATATATGTAACTAATTGCTACTACCTTTCAAGTTCATAGCTGGTGTCACATACTCTGCTAAGAACTTGTGGTTGTTACTGTCCAGTTGATTCAGACTCACGGCGACCACCGTGTGCCGAGTAGAACTGTTCCATAAGGGTTTTCAAGACTATAAACTTTTGGAAGCAGATGGCCAGGCCTGTCTTCTGAAGTGCCTCTGGGTGGGTTTAAACCACCCACGTTTCAGCTAGCAGTTGAGCACTTAACCATTTGCACTACCCATTGTTGTTGTTGTTGGACGCTGTTAAGTTGATTCCGACTCATAGAGAGACCATGAGACAGAGTAGAACTGTCCCATAGGGTTTTCTTGGCTGTCATCTTTATGGAATCCATCTGCCAGGTCTTTCTCCCACAGAGCCACTTGGTGGGTTCAAACTGCTAACCTTTCATTTAGCAGCTGAGCACTTAACCCTTGTGCCACCATCCAAAACCAACCAAACCCATTGCTGTTGAGTCCTTTCCAACTCAGAGTGATTCTATAGGGCAGAGTAAAACTGCCCCATAAACTTCCAAAGCTGTAAATCTTTATGGAAGCAGCCTGCTACATCTTTCTTCCATGGAGCACTGATAGGTTTGAACTGCTAACCTTCTGGTTAGCAGCTGAACACTTTAACCACTATGGCACCCAGCCTCCTTGTGCCCCACCATCCAAAAACCAAACAAACCCATTGCTGTCGAGTCGATTCTGACTCATAGCTATCCTATAGGACAGAGTAGAGCTGCCCTGTAGGGTTTCCAAAGAGCAGCTGGTGGATTCAAACTGCCATAGTAGGGATTAATTCTCACCACAAACCTGTGAGGTCTTTATGGATAACGAGACTAAATCTTACCAGTGTGAGGTACTTTGCTTAAGGCTGCAGTACTGGGAAGTGGCAAAATCTAATTCAGAACATGTGCTTTTTACCACCACTCTGAACTGCAGAGCAAAGCTAAACAGTAATGCCACCTGTCAATTCAATTCTGCTCTCTGCTTGCAAAAGGCGCCTCCAGAGAGAAAAGTGTCATCTCCATTCCTGGAACCCAGATGCAGTGCCTTGTACCTCTATTCCAACCTAAGATCACAAGAGAGGGAGGAGGCAGCCACTGAAAAGCCTCGCATGAATTCCACTAATCCGATATGCCAGTCCAGCCCTATTTCATGTCACTCCACATCAGGCAGAAAGTGAGGCCAAATTAAATCTGGCTGTCAAGATACCCAGATTTGCAGCAAGTAGAGATGCTCTTTAGTCATTATGTGAGAGCTCTGATTGAAAAGACCAAAAGAATTTAATCAGTCACTTGGCACTCCTGCTCTGCTAACTCCAAAGTTTTTGACTTGCTTTTTCCCGTTGCTCACCCCCTTTCTTTCCAATGTCAGTGTGCATTGTTTTGTTTGGGATAAACCCTCCTCCTGGCTAAGCTTCAAGAATTAGATTACTTCCACAATGTGTGAGTAGCTCTTATAAGTCAGCAGTTTATGCAGCAGAGCAAACAGGCAGGTGCTAGACCAGAAAGGGCACACTTTGCCAGGGTTGGCTCGGGGTCCTCATTATGCTTTAAAGTTTGATGGTCTAAAGTAGAAATGCCAGTGCAACCTGCAGGTGATAAGGAGAGTTCAATGCTGCTAGTCACTCAAGCATAGGGACACAGAACTGGAGGGTAAACACGCTGTTGGAAGACTCATGGACTTTTTGCCTGAATCTCTCTGAATATCCAGTGAGATTAAGGTCAGGAGATTATGGAAATACCTTACCAGAGGCAAGGCAAGCCTCCCTTAGCAAAACTGACTCAAAAGCACGTGTCCTGGTTTCAGTGACCTTGGAAAATCTGGGGATGTAAATAACTACTTGCTACAAGTCATTAACCAGCAATGTTACTGAACTAAATAAAAGGAGAAGTAGAAATAGGGGACTTCCATTCATAACCAAGACTCCTCTGTAGTGAGACAAAGTGAGACCACTTGGAAAGTGGTTGACTGTTGCAGTTTTTGGGCGGCGAAATGAACAAAAAAGACAGACGCACACAAAGACAAACAAGACTGCAGCCCTGAGGACTTGCAGTGGTTTATTTTTAAGGTCTCCGCCTGGGCATTATTCCAAATATCTGGTCAACATAAGTTGTTTTTCTCCTTCAAAGCACATCAAGACTTTTGTAAGTATCCGAACTTATCTTTAAGGCTCACAGATCAGCAAGTTCTCAGAGACTCGGTGTTCCCTCCCGTTTGCAGGTGGGAATGGCACGTCTGCGTGCAGGACGTGCGGTCCGGATCCCGGAGACCTTGAAATCAGCTCGGGAGTGTCCGCGTGCAGATCATTCCCAGGCTGATTATTTCCCACAGTTGACTGACTTTTTTTCTACAAAAATGTGAGGTGAGTCACTCCATCACCTCCACATAGAAAGTCATAAAATTCTTAAAGTGTGTTCCTGCTCTTGAGTCTAGATGTCACTGCAGTACCAAAACAGAAGCTAAGAAAGGCTGGGTTTATAAATCTGATTTAGTCTCCTAGGGCTGCCTTAACAAAGTACCACAAAGTGGGTAAATTTAAACAACAGAAATGTATTTTCTCACAGTTCTGGAGACGAGAAGTCTGAAATCAAGGTGTTAACAGGATCATGTTCTCTCTGAAGTCTTTAGGAAAGACCCTTTCTTGTCTCTCCCAGCTTCTGGTAGCCCCAGAAGTTCCTTGGCTTGTAGGTGCAGCATAAGTCCATCATCACCTGTCTGTCCATCTTACTTCTGTCTGTCTCTCTGTGTCTCTTCTCCCTTTTCAGAGGACACCACTCCGAGTGAATTAGGACCCATCCTACTCCAATACAACCTCATGTTAAGTGATAACATCTCCAAAGACCCAATTTCCAAACAAGGTCACATTCATAGGTACCAGTGATTAGAACTGCCAAACTTCCTTTTGGGGGATACAATTCAAACCATAATAGCATCTAACAGGGATTTAGGACATCTCTTAAAGATGTTTTCACATTGTATTTGTCTTAGTTACTTAGTGCAGCTGTAACAAAAATAGGTGACTTTAAACTAAAGAAATTTATTTTTTCACTGTTTAGGAGAAGTCCAGATTTAGGGCACCAGCTCTAGGGGAAAACTCTATCAGCTCTGGGGGAAGATTGTTGTCTCTGAGATTCTGTTCCTAGGTTCCTTGGTGAGCTTCACCTGGCATCTATCTTCCCCAATTTGTGCTTGCTTATCTCTGTGCCTAATCTGTTCTTTTTAGGTTTCAAAACTAATTAGGTTTAAAATACAATCAACACTGATGTGACCTCATTAATATAACGAAGAAAATCCTATTCCCAAATGGGATTATATCCATAGGTGTAGGAGCTAGGATTCTAATATATATTTTGAGGGAGCACAATTCAATCCATAATTGTATTGCGTCATAATTTTATGTTGATTTTTTTTTCCTATGAACTATGTAAGAGGACTATGAGCCCTCTTAACACATGGCAATGTTTTGTTTATCTTTTTTCCCTGATGCCTGGTAGTGACTCACAGATTAGGTTCTCAGTAAATGCTGTTTATTAAATGGCAGAGGATAATGACAGTCTCTATTTGGACATCTGGTAAAATGAGTTTTGCATACAAAATCTCCAATCCTTACAGCATCCCTTCAATATAGGAGTAATTATCTGCATTTGGGGAAAAAAAAAAAAAAAGAGAAATGTAAAGCTAACAACTTAAGTGGATTTCTGAGGGTCATATAGCAAGTAAGAAGAAGATCAAGAATTCAGATACAAGCTGGTCTGAGGCAATAACCCAAGTTTTTCCACCACAAGCAAGTTAGAATGATGAAGAAAAAAGGAAAAGAAAGCCAGAAACCTTTGATAGCTGGATGACCCCGTGTGGCCTTCTGTAAGTAATTTAACCTGTCCTTCCTTAGTTGCCAATTCTGTCTGTAAGATGCAATAATCACTTATTGCCTGAAGCCAACAGTTAAATTAGATGATCTCTTGAGGTCATTTCAGCTGTGAGGAAAAAAAAAAAAAAAGCCTTAATCATTATTTTTCTTAGATTAACATGAGGTCATTATTTAACACAATATTGAAACATCTTTTATTTTCCGAGTAAGAGAATTATACTGTGATGCAAACGTATTTAAAAACTATTCAGTTTGTTTCTTTTCTAAATAATTTATACATATCTGACTCAAACTTGTAATTCTTTAATGAAGCAGGAGGTCTGGGGCAGGTTGCAAAAGCTTCTGGGAAGTCTACTTTCTTTTATAAACCTACCAAACCAGTTGCCATCAAATCAATTCTAATACATGGTGACCCCATGCATTGCAGAGCAGAACAGCGCCCCATAGATTTTTTCATGGCTATGACTTTTCGGAAGCAATTCACAGCCATTCTTCCCAGGCACATCTGAATGGGTTTTACTTGCCAACCTTTCGAATAGTAGCCAAGCACTTAACCATTGCACCACCCAGGGTATCCCTACTTTCTTTAATATGTCCCTCCTTCTTGGCGCTCCTTGGAAACCCTGTGGGGCGGTTCTACTGTGTCCTATAGGGTTGCTGTGAGTCAAATTCACTTGATGGCAATGGGTTTTGTTTTGGTTTTGGTTTTGGTAATTAAGCATCAGTGACTATGGAGATTGAGAATTATTAAGTTGAAATGACGCACAAAAGTGTTGTTGGATTTACGTTTTCCTGATTGTAGAAAATCATGGAATTATGAATAGGGACAAAATAAGTGAATAAAGAGAGAAGCTCTACCAAAAATAGCTTATTTTTTCTTTTTCTTTTATGAAAATGAATAAAAGTAGAGACAGAAATTATTAGGCTAGCATGTTCTAATCACTAAAGGGAGGGGTCAAAGAGGAACTGAGGCACATAGCACAGTGAAAATGGCTTTCAGGAATAGGTTAAGGTAATTGAAGAGAAGGGATGAGAAATATTAAGCTCAAAACTCATAGGAACACTGAGGTCTACCATTTGGAAAACTCATTGAATGAGTGAGATCTACCTAATGATTCTTTTCTACTTCTCATTCACTCTCCTTTTGAACCCTTGTGACTTGTCTTCAAATCGTACCACTTTAATAAGTGTTCTTTTCTTCAAGATCACTCTACTAATTGTAGTTGAAAGCTACAAAATAGCCTATACATCAAAGCATCTGTACATTTCCATGTTCCTTGGTAAACATATAAAAGTTTTAAATAAAGGAGTAAGAGCAACTAGAAAGGTAAAGATAAAACAAATACCAAAATACTATGAAATGAGTTTAATTTCTAACATATAATTTTGAAACAGAACTCATGTGGAAGATTCTGGAGCTCCAAAAGACTAGAGAATATGTGTACCGAGTTTGAAGGAATTGGGGGATGATCAAGGAAAAAAATGTGACTTTAAGATAGCAGCATTGCATAACAAGCTATTTATTGAGGCCAATTCATTGACAGCTGCATTCAGGAGGGTGGTCGCTAGGCACAGCAGAAGGTCTTCCAGAGGCAAGAAGCCTCTTCTAGAGGCAAGGGGGACACCAGAAGGAGAAGAGGTCCTGGAATTTCACAGGGAAGAGGAGAAGGGGGTAAAGGAAAAGTTTACAAATCCCTAGATAATGTCCTTTTGTAGCAAGGCATCTGGGTCAGAGAACTCCGAAGGCAGCAGCACCTTAGTATCCTTAAACCTACAGGGTTTTATCTTATCTAGGACTAGCCAATGCTGGGTGCAGTTTTGCGGGGTATGTAAAGCAGATAGGTTGTAAGTGGCTAAAAATCTGCATATTTAAGCTATTTTTAATACAATTGGATGTGTACAAATTTGAGTTTGGCCTCAGTAAGCTTTTTGGGCTAACAGGCTTCAGCTTGCTATGAAGAAGTACACAACCTGGGGTCAATACACAAAGGCCATTTTGTTACTCATTTAACAACATGCTGTCAGTGCCTAAGGAGTCGAAAATCAAGTTATGTTTACAACACCATTGCTCCATTTTCTTTCCTTCCATCTCTTATCTGAAGTCAGAAAAAGATATGGCTTCTGCACTCATATTCAAAAGTGCAGGAAACAAAGTGGTGGCAGAAAAACTAAGTCAAGTTCAGTACTAAATCCATGTATGGGAAGAAGCCATGATGGCATAAGGACCACATGGTGCCAGATTGTGTTGCCAAAACACCTGAATCAGTTCGGAAGGTCTGGACCCTTCTTTGTCTTATTAACCATATTACCTGCAGCATTTACTCGTGGATATACAAATATTCAATAAATACTTGGTGACTGAATGTCAGAATTAGTGAACGAATGAATGAATGAAACTAGGAATTCTAGGACAAACATCACCACACCAAAAAATAATTTAGAGTGAGACTATTTTCAGTATGATTTCAATCTTAGTAGAGACCAATCAATATGAAACATACTGAAAATGATACAGGATATTTAAGCCATGATGAAATAGCCTACATTTCCAAAAAAGACCTTGATATTTATCAGGCAAATGTGATCTCAGGCTTGATGATATATGCTAAAGTATGCTGGAGTATGGAATAGATTTTACTGGCCTGTTCTACCCTTCTCCCAAAGGAGTAAAATACATAGAATTATGTTTTATCACTTTTAACTTTAGGGCTGCCACTCCCCACTGCTCTTAGATGGCTTAAGAAGAAGGACTCTGCAAAGGCACATCATCTCTTTTTTTTTCCTCCTACCTACCTATATTTTGGAGAAGATGTGATAGCTCCTAGTTTGGCTAACATACCATCATCATCAATGAGAGGACATTAAACAATCTAAAGAATTGTCCCCCAACCCCACACCCTTACTCCCTCTCCTCACACATGGAAATCACTATAGAAGGATTTATGCTTCTATGCCTTTGGGCATCACAATCAGCGCTCAACTATACATTTCCAATTTAGGATTTATCCAGAATTATCAAAACTCACCAACCCTGACAGAGTATGGCTTATATTTGTGGCTGAAGTTTATTTTAATTCAAGGATTGTAAATAGAAAATAAACTGTAAAAGAGCCAACTTTTTTTTTTTTTTTTTTGTTGGGAGTTTTTTAATTACATATTCAATCTCTTCTTTTGTTATGGGTTTAGTTAGTTTTTTTTTTTTAGATTGTAGGCTTGGAGTTCTGATACAATCAGTGTTTGATAAACAGAGATGGCAGTGGGAAAACAGTCAAGTGATGGATGTAAAATCCGTCATCAACACACAACCATATTAAATTACTCACTTGATCATCCTGTCCTAGGAATGTCCAAGTAAACTTTGGGTTTGTGAGTCAGAGAGATTGTTGAAACATAAAGGAGACCCATTAGGCTTTTATTTCCTTTTCTTACCTCTCCGTCAGTGAACCGGAAACACTGCCAGTTGCATAATGCGTAACCATTCCCTCAGATTCCTTATGTTTTAGTCATCTAGTGCTGCTATAACAGAAATACAACAATGTGGATGGCTTTAACAAGGAGAAATTTATTTTCTCATAGTAAAGTAGGCTAAAAGTCCAAATTCAGGGCATCAGCTCCAGGGGGAGGCTTTCTCTCCCCCGGACTAGGAACTTCTCCGCCCAGGGACCCCGGGTCCAAAGGATGTGCTCTGCTCTCGGCACTGCTTTCTTGGTGGTAATGAAGTCCCTGGCTCTCTCTGCTCGCTTCCCTCTTTTATATCTCAAGAGATTGCCTCAAGACACAATCCAGTCTTATAGATTGAGTCCTGCCTCCCTAACACAACTGCTGCCCATCCTCCCTCATTAACATCATAGAGGCAGGATTTACAACATATAGGAAAGTCACGCAATACCAGGAATCATGGCCCTGTCAAATTAATACACACATTTTTGGGGGGACATAATTCAATCCATGACACCTTACTAATACTTATTTTATTTATTATAGCAGTGTACTCAGCCCTGATATCCCTTGTAGCTAGGCATACCATTAAATGTTCAATGAAGTAAACTGGAGTGTCCTGGGAAATCTCATGCTTTTCTAATAAAAGGTTTTAAACTTATCTGGCACCTACCCTCTCTTACTAATTTTGAACATGAATATGAAGTCCGGCGTTGTGATAATGAGGTGAAAATCATGCGGATGAACCCAACATGATCAGAATGGTAGAAGGAACAAGCTTGTGTTCTAGGAAAAAAAAAAAAAAAA
>NW_004444142.1:1341760-1376953 GCF_000243295.1 Trichechus manatus latirostris
AAAAAAAAAAAAAAAAACCCAAACCCATTGCCATAGAGTTCATTCCACTCATAGGGACCCTATAGGACAGAGTAGAACTGCCCCACAGAGTTTCCAAGGAGCACCCGGTGAATTCGAACTGCCGACCTTTTGGTTAGCAGCCATAGCTCCTAACCGCTATACCACCAGCATGTCCCAGAAGAGATTGCTAAATGGTTGGACTCAACACCTATAAATATCTACCTCTTATTATTTGGGGAAAAAAAAAATAAAACCAATTTGTTTAAGCCATAACATTTTTCTGTTACTTGCAGGCTAATATACACCAAATGAAAAATATGGTACAGTTTCTGATAATAGCACCGCACTTGAAATAGTTGATAATACAATTCCTTAAATTAGCATGTGGTATGTACTTCAGTCCACAAGGTCAGGCGTACAGGTAATATAACTCTATTATTACATTATTATTAATTCTACCGGGGGGAAAGATAAAAATTAATCTTTCCCAATTTTTCTTGCAACCCAGTTTACCCCAGTAATGGAATCTTACGTTGTGCCAAGACGTGGGTACAAGTGATAGGGGAAGCATCATCAGTCCCCAGTCATTGGTTGGAGCCAAAATGCCATCACATTTGTCAACATGGCCTCTTCAGGTCCAGGGGAGCTCTTCTGTTTCCTTACCTGCCTAGGGACCTGTGGATTTTTGTGAGATTTGCCCAGCTAATCCAGTACAGCACAGCTAACCCATTATTATTAATCTATAAATAATATATGCATACATATATGCATTTAAATATTTAGTAGTACAGGGAATATGCTATATGGATCTATATCCATCCTCTTTTTTCCATCTCAAAGATGAACACTCTAGAATGGTCATGATCACATTTTACCTTAATCACTGTAATAATCTCTCTCTCTCAATATGATTATTTCTACATTTAACTCCTAAAATACTCCATATGGCAACTAGAGTGCTCTATTAAAAACACAAATCATGTCACTTGTCTGCTTAATTCTCTTCAAAAGGTTCTCATAGTTCTTAAGATAAAATCTAAATGTCATCAAGGGTTTGCAAGGCTCTGCTCAAAGCCCTCCAACTGCCCTCCCATCCCTACCCTGTGATTTCCAGTCTTTTCAAACAGCACTTCTAGTGTTTTTCCTAGGTGCCCCAATGCCTCTCCAGGCTTCCTCTTACCTGTTCTTTCCTCTGTCAGGAACAAATTCTCTCATGCCCTCCTCTCTGCTTTTATTGTGTTAATCCCACTCATCTTCCCATCTCTTTTCATCTCACCTGGGAATGAATCTCAGCTGAAAAGTGGCATTGCTTGTTGACTTCCCAGCATCTATCGTTTTCTCTCCCTGACTCCTACAGGACAGAATCCTGCTTTTGTTTCAGTGTCCACCATATCCCAGAGAGCCCATGTGCCTTAGGACATGCAATCACCAAGAACAGAGTCAACTGAGTCAACTAAGTGTGGAATGAAGAACCAGAATAACAGCCACTGCGTTAAGCTAACTCTGAATTCTACCCATGTTTTGGACTTCCAATCATATGAGCCAAATTATTTCGTATTTTTTAAAACATTTTGTGTTATGATTTCTGTTACTTGCAGCTGAAGATATCCTAATCAATACTCCCCTGCCCCCCAACTTTGCCTTACACAATTTTGGGGTGTTCTGTTTTCTATCCTGTCGTAGAACTTGCACTTACCCCATCATCATAATTAACGTACTGTACTCTGATTACTTTTGAATAGTTTGTTTTTCCATTAGTGCTTGCACACACTTAGATACCTCTCTTTGCCTGCCACTATCATGATTCCATCTACAATACTTAGCAACACATAGTTGGTGCTCTATAAACATTTCTTGAATAAGTAAGTTAAATGGAACAAGAGAAATATACAGAAGTAGGATATACATTTAAATCATCTAAATTACCACTACCCTTAGTGATAGTGAAAAGGAGCCCTAGTGGTGCATGGTTAAAAGTGCTGAAATGCTAACCACAAGGTCAGTGGTTCAAACCCACCAGCTGCACCATGGGAGAAAGATGTGGCAGTCTGCTTCTGTAAAGATTACAGACTAGGAAGCCCTATGAGGCATTTCTACTCTGTCCTGTAGGCTCACTATGAGTCAGAATGGACTCAATGGCAATGGGTTTGGTTTTTTTGTTTTTTTAGTGATAATACTGTTAATATACCTGTGTAAATCCTTTTATGCAAAGCTGTTTTTTGTTCCACAATAATCATACTGATTATAAAATTGTATGTCCTGTTTTTTTTTTTTTTTTTACTTTATATCATAGAACAAACATGTTTCTATGTTATTGCAGTCTTCACAAACTTTTTAAATAATGGTATTCATCCTATTCAGTGATTATACAAGAACTTACTTAAACATTCCTAGATGGTGAGACGTTTAGTATATTTCTATCCATTTTAAAATTTTATTAACTTTGTCTTTTTTACATACTTTTTTTCTAATGTATAGGAATATTTCCTTAGCACCAATCCACACCTGAATTTTAAGGACCCTGAAGAGATGCAGGAATTCAGAGAAAGGAGAGATCTATTTTATGAGCTGGAAAAATAAGGAAGGTTCCCATGAAGCTGGAGAATGATGGGTGGAACAAATGGTTTGCTCTCAGCTACTGACCTAAAGGTTGGCAGTTCAAACTCATCTAGTGGCATTGCAGAAGAAAGGCCTGGAGATCTGTTTCCATAAAGTTTACAGCCAAGAAAATCCTATGGAGAAGTTGTGCTCTGTAACACAAGGGGTTACTATAAGTCAAAATTAACTTGATGGGAGCAGGTTTTTTCATTTTGTTTTTGTTTTTTCGTTTAGGCCAAAGGCACTCTAGATAGATTGAGCCTGGTGAGAGCCTGGGCTCCTTCCTGAAAGCCTAGTTTCTCATTGTGGATGGCAGAGCTTAGCACAGCTGTAGAACGTAACTCTCATTTGTCAGGACACTGGGTCTGGACTCATTGGCCCCCTGGGCTTTATTTGACTCCCATGAAATCAGGAAGAGTCAACTTAAGTGCGAGAAATAATGGTAGAATGTACTTTAATTTTCTCTTCTTGCCATTCCGTCATTTAACGCATTTATAACAACATAAGTGTTAAGCTTGCTTTGGGGACATATATAGAGGTAACCTACAAATAAGTCATAAAATGCCGTCCTAAATAAGGGGGATTTGGTAAAAAGAATTTATAAACTGAATCTTACATTGCTACAATAAATTTACAATTATTAAGTGGATTGAATACAAAGCTATGGAGTTTGGGTCTTTAAAAAAAGAAAAGTAGAAAACAAGGAAAAAATGACTTGATGGTATTGTTTATTTCTAAACATTTTGTATGTTTGTATTTTCAACTAAACTCTAAGTTCTTGATCTATAACCTAGGCATGAGCGGTAAGGAGTACTACAGAGAAGGGTTCAGCATGTGGTTCTAGTCCCAGCTTTTCCACTTCTGTGCTTTTTGATTTGGAGCAAAACATCATGCAGGTTTTTTCCTGGGATTTGGCACCCACAGTCACAGATTTGATGACTGGACATAATAATTCTCTAGATGCATTGTTCTTCTAAAAATTTTTGATTCCATTTAAACAATGCATGAGGTAAAGCGAGACAACTAATTTAAATTTATTTAATACTGATTTTGTAAGATAATAAACCATAGCCCTCAAGAGTTAATTCTGAAGAGTAAATTCCCATTCAATTCACTGAATTAGCCTGAGTTCTCAGCAGTCAGATAAATGAAAGCTGAAATTGTTTACAAGAAAGTCAGCATCCTTGAAAGTTTTCTATGGTTTATCCTGAGGAAAAAGATCTTTCTGAAATTCAAATATTTATTCCATAATGGAAACAATTTGGACCCAACTATGTATGATCACATTGCATGTGTCAGATATAAATGTTAAGGAAGATTTTGAAAATAAGATACAAATATCTCAGAAATTGAAAGGAGATTGGCCCCATGGCAATGAAGAACAAAAGGAATGCCATTTGAGGTGTTGAATAAATTATCCTACCCGTTCATACATAGTCTGAGTAATTTGTTCTACTGAATTAAAGCATTTTAACATGAGATTTTTGCTTTGCCTTCAGGACTGTAAGAGAAAATAGACCCCCTGGTTATCGCTGCTCTAAGGAAGAGAATACCTGAAAAGGTTGCTTTATTTCTAAGAGTCATCATCAGGTTTGATATGTATATGTCACCCCATTTTTATTTATTTTTTTTAGTTTTTACTTGTTTAGGCTGTCACTCAATGACAAAAGGTAGAGAATAGAGTATTACAAATAAATCTAACATATCTGTGAGAATAATGCTAGTAGCACTTTACAAATACTAAAATTCAAGTAACAGTATTCTGAGTATATCAAATGGTGTCCAATTCACTAGAAATTTTGGTAATTATCTCAGATGACTGGTCATGATTATAGTATACTGGACAAATTTCAATGCCTGTTCTTATGGGACATCTGGTAGTCTTCTATATTATTATTAAGAACTTAACAGTTATGAGGAAAAAACAGGTGGTGGTTGTTGTTAGGTGCCGTTGAGTGGGTTCCAACTCATAGCAACCCTATGTATCAATGAAATGCTGCCTGGTCCTGCACCATCCTCACGATCATTGCTATGTTTGAGCCCATTGTTGCAGCCACTGTGTCAATCCATCTCCTTGAGGATCTTCCTCTTTTTCGCTGACCGTCTACTTTACCAAGCATGATGTCCTTCTACAGTGATAACTGTCTTTCACCTACTGACATTCAACTAGGTGCCATAGTTTATTCCCTGACTTGCCCAAAGTCTGTCCCCTCACAAGGCTTTATTTTTCAGTGAAATGAAAAGGCTTTGAAGATAATAGGGAGACCTGAATTCTAATTGTAACAGCAGTAATTCTTAATGGTATGGCTACTAGCAAATCCTTCAAACTTTTTGAACCTCGGTCTTTTCATAGGTAAAATGAGGACACTAACTACCTCACATGGTTTCTGTGTGGATCAAATGAAGCAATGTTTGTGGAGGATCTAGCACAGTGTCAGTGCATACACAGAAAGCAATCACATGTTTACTTCCCTGCCCATGTCTTTCTTGTCTCCCTGCATTGTAGTATCTTGATGCTCAGCAGGGTCAGCCATGAGCAAGGTCATGTGAGAATGATGCCCTTACACAGGAGAAATTCAGTGAAATATCTATGAGTTCATTCATTTTGTGAACTAATCTTATATATAAAAGTGATGGACAAATGAAGTTCATTGGAATGGAATGAGATTTATGGGCAATGTGACTTGGAAATGGATCCACATAGATGTATATGGAGAAGAATAACCAACCAAGGAAACAGATTGTAATGGATACAGACAATGAAGAAGTTGTGAACTCTATCCCTCCAGTGATATTCCAGATTCCTCTTACATTTACTGAAGAATTTTGCTTCTGCATCACATCAACTTGCTACAGAATGAATTAAAACCAAAATCACTTGCCATAGAATTGATTCTGACTCATGGCAACCCTATGTGTTTCAGAATAAAACTGTGCTCCGTAGAGTTTTCATGGCTGTGACTTTTTACAAGCAGATTGCCAGCCCTTTCTTCCAAGGCACTTCTGTGTGGTTTTGAATTGACAATTTTCAGTTAGTAGCCCCATGCTTAACTGTTTATGCCACCTATGGACTCTTGTTATGGAACAAAACAAACAAACAAAAAAAACTGTTGCCTTTGAGTCAATTCCGACACATAGCAACCCTTTAGGACAGAGGAGAACTGCCCCATAGGGTTTCCAAGGAGCTGCTGGTGCATTTCAACTGCCAACCTTTTGGTTAGCAGCTGTAAATCTTAACCACTGCACCACCATAGTCCATCTTAAATTTAAAAAAAAAAAGCAGAACAAACATTAAAAGTAAAGCAAAATCCTACTTGACCCTGCATTCCCTACTTTTTCATCTCCACTTTATAAAAAAAACTCTTCAAAAGAATTATAGGCGTAACTGCTTCAGTTCCTCATCTTTCATCTTTAATTAAGCTTTAATACCAATCACTTCAATGAAAAAAGGCAAAGTTCATCAAGGTTAGGATGACGTTATGAGAATCAGGGTAAGTCATCAGATTTTAATACTGGAAGCAAGACAACTAGGGACATGGCCAGATTTCAATTAAATTATTCCTTTGCTTTTTGTAAAAGTGGGCAAATATCCTGAACCATTTAACTTACGTTTACTTTAAATATTCTCTCTTATAAGATGTCTATATGTAATAAACTCTGCTTAATAATAATAGAAAAAAGAACTGCTGTAAAATACAAATCTACTTAGGAACTGGTTGTGTGCTTTATATATCATGATTCAGTCTAATAATCCTCAAATAACTGGATGTTATTCCAAAGATTCTCCACACTCAGTCACTGAATTATAGGCCAATAAACAGGAGGAATAAAAATGAAAATTCAATAGTATTGATATTCACCTTACTGTAAGTTCTGTATTAAATAAAAAATAATTGATCAATTTGATATGATTAGCATAAATTAGCTATTCTAGCAACCTGCATCTTCTCCTGCAGGGAAATCAAGATTTTGAAGACAAATGGTACTTATAGAAATGTACTTTTGTGTCCAGGATCAAATGAAATGCAAAGGTGTCTCATTTTCCCACTATTGATTCTCTTTTTTTACTTATTTTTTTTATTGTACTTTAGATGCAGGTTTACAGAACAAACTAGCTTCTCATTAAACACTTAGGACGCATATTATTTTATGATATTGGTTAACAACACCACGACCTGTCAACACTCTCCCTTCTTGACCTTGGGTTCCCTATTAACAGCTTTCCTGTCCCCTCTTGCCTTCTAGTTCTTGCCCTTGGGCTGGTGTGCCTCTTTAGTTTCGTTTTGTTTTATGGGCCTGTCTAATCCTTGGCTAAAGGGTGAACCTCAGGATTGACTTCATTACTGAGTTAAAAGGATGTCAGGGGGCCATACTCTAAGGGTTTCTCCAGTTTCTGTCAGGCCAGTAAGTCTGATCTTTTTTTGTGAGTTAGAATTGTGTCCTATATTTTTCTCCAGCTCTGTCCAGGACCCTCTATTATGATGCTTGTCAGAGCAGTCAGTGGTGGTAGCCAGGCACCCTCTAGTTGTACTGGACTCAGTCTGGTGGAGATCATGGTAGTTGTGGTTCATTAGTCCTTTGGACTAATCTTTCCTTTGTGTCTTTAGTTTTCCTCATTCTCCATTGCTTCCAAAGGGATGACACCAGTGGAGTATCTTAGATGGCCACTCACAGGCTTTTAAGACCCCAGACACTATCACCAAAGTAGAATGTAGAACATTTCATTTATAAACTATGTTATGCCAATTGATCCAGATGTTCTCCACAGCCCACAGCCCAGTAATTCGGTCCCTCAGGGAGTTTGGATGTGTCTGTGGTGCTTCCATGACCTTGCCTTGTACAAGTTGCATTGGCTTCCCCAGTATCGTGTACTGTCTTTCTCTTCACCAAAGTTACCACTTATCTATTGTCTATTTAGTGTTAATTCTTGCAAGTTTGGTTTGGTTTTTACATATTCCCTTAATTTCTGTTTATCTGAAAATGTCCTAATTTCACCATCATATTTGGACGAGAGTTTTGCAGGATATATTATTTTTGGTTGGCAATTTTTTTTCTTTTAAGGTTTTAAATATGTCATCCCATTGCCTTCTTGCCTGCAGGGTTTCTGCCAAGTAATCAGAGCTTAATCTTATTGTTGCTCCTCTGTATGTGACTTTTCATTTTTCTCGAGCTGCTCGCAGGATTCTTTGTTTGTCTTTGGTTTTAGTGAGTGTGATTATGATATGCCTTGGTGATTTTCTTTTGAAGTCTATCCTATATGGGGTCTGTTGAGCTTCTTGGATGGTCAGCTTTTCATCTTTCATTATATTAGGAAATAAAAAGAAAAAAGAAATGCCCCCAGAGATCCCACTGGCAACTGGGGAAGTGGCTCCCAGGCCTTGGGGTACAGCCCATCTAGAAGGGGTGGAAATGGCACACAATGCCAAGTATTCAGGAGACAGGAAAAGAAGGTAAGTAGAGAGAATAAGAAACTGAGAAATGAAGAAAACCAAAAAAGAAAAAAGAAAAAAAAATCCCCAGGGATCCCACCAGCGTGGTGGCACAGACCAGGAAAGCAGTTCCCCAGTGGAGGGCATGGAGCCACGTGTTTGAAAGAAAGGAGAGGGAGGAGTTGAGAGACATGGAAGAAACCAAAAGAAGCCAAAAAAAGCAACACCAGCAACAAAGAAATGGCACTGAAGGAGCCAGTTGCTCTCTCTCCTTCTGGGAGCTCCATGAAGCTGCTTTCTCATACTCCCTGTCTGCCAATCTCCGACAGCAGTCCAAGACGGTGAATCCATGCTCTGTTAGCTGACAAGGGGCCTCCACTCTGTATCTCTCCTCGCTGTCTCATCTCTGTCAGTTTCTTATTCCATTAAGTGCTTTGTTGAGCTCTTTATCTCTTGATCATTTGATGCTTAGGGTTCCAGGATTGATGTTTGTCTCTGTTTTACTCAGTTTTTCAGGTCTTTGCTGTGGAGGGAAGGCAAAGTGCTTCTGTCTATAGGGCCATGTTGGCTCTGCCTTCCCCACTATTGATTCTTATATCATTGCCTTTTAGCAGCTCGAGCCAGTTTAGTTCCCTAGAAATAGAGGGAGAGAACATGTAGGGAGCCACCAGATAGCTCTGCATATCGCAGGATATCCACAGGTTTAAATTATGGAAACTTTAGAAATAAAATGATGCAATTATTCAAAGAAGATTTTAAAATGTGGGATATGTGGAATGACAGCAGAGTTTTAGGGAAAATAGTCACATTGTTCACTGTTAATATTCAAGATCAAATGTATGATTGTGTGGCCTATATTTGAAAGGATGGAGGATTCTGCAACTTAGATTTTTGAATAGCTTGGACCCATAAAAACTACATTAAGCCTAGAATAAAACATTCCAATTGCCTTTTGGGCCAGAGATTTTGGAAGTGAGGGCCAGCACTTAGCCTTGAGGCCATCCTTTAAAACCATACCACCAGCTGCTTACATGTTTCTGCCCTAGGCATTTCCACCATCCTTCTACTAATAAGATGTAGGAAGAGGAGAATCTCTGGATAATCTGTAGGTTCTGAGGCTAGACAAGATTTCCTGCCAGATCATCTCTGTCCTGGAGTGAGGGTGTCAAAGGATTCATATCCTCTCCTTGAATTTGCCTATGTGATAAAAAGCTTTTCTCAGATTTTCAAAACAGTGGAATCTCTGAATTGAATTTTTGACTCCCTGTGAAACGCCAGGAACCCTTATGGCGTAGTGGTTAAGAGCTTGGCTGCTGACCTAGAAGTCGACAGTTCAAAACTACCAGCCCCTCCTTGGAAACCCTATGGGGCAGTTCTACTCTGTCCTTAGGGTAGCTATGAGTCAGAATTGACTCAATGGCAATGGGATTTTTGGGTTTTGGTATGAGAAGCTAATGTAATATGGAAATAAAAAGTAATACACAATTTCCCTGCATTATTAAGTTAGAAGGCCACTCTGTCTCTATGCCTGAAATCTGGAGGCTTCGTGGAGCTTCCAGTTTAGACTGGTTGGGAGTTGGCTGCATTGGGGCTCTAGAGTGAGCAGGAACTATCAGGGTGCAATGGTGAAACTCTTCACACACAACAGGAGACTCCTTCTATCACCACTTTCCTGAAATGTAATCAACTGTCCAGCAACTGGTGATGATGCTGGTTTGGTGACTGTAAGATTAAAACAAACTACTAAGCCTCACTGTTTTAGTTATCTAGTGCTGCCATAACAGAAATACCACAAGTGGATGGTTTTAATGAAGGGAAGTTTATTTCCTCACAATCAAAGTAGGCTAAAAGTCCAAATTCAGAGCGTCAGCTCCAGGGGAAGACTTTCTCTCTCTGTTGGCCTTCTCATCAGTGTTCCCCTGGACTAGCAGCTTCTCAGCACAGGGACCCCAGTCCAAAGGACGTGCTCTGCTCCTGGCACTGCTTTCTTGATGGTATGAAGTCCCCCTATCTCTCTGCTCACTTCTGTCTTTTATATCTCAGGAGATTGCCTCAGGACACAATCCAGTCTTGTAGATCCAGTCCTGCCTTACTAACACAACTGCCACCCATCCTCCCTCATTAACATCATAGAGGCAGGTTTACAACATACAGGAAAATCACACTGTACCAGGAATCATGACCTAGTCAAATTGATACACACATTTTTGGGGGAACATAATTCAAACCAGGACACTCACATATGACTTAAAATTTTGAACTTTGTAATACAGAAGAAGCCTGAAAAGAAAGCAGCTAGATTTGTTTCCTTTCTGTCTTTCATTATTCACTATCAGTTGCCAACCATTACTTTTGCTGATAAGACTTTTCTCATCACTTGCATAAATTTCTATAATCATCTTTTAACTGGTCTTTCACTTAAGTCCCTCTCCTTCCAATCTGTAACCAGCATATGTTCCAACACTCATCCTTTTCACCTACCTGTCCTTAGTCTTCTAGACATCAACTTAAGGAAATGGAGATAAGCTTGTAGAGTCCGAGTGTCATCAAATTTGATTTTTTTTTTCAAACAGAGCTCTGAGTAAAACCTTCTCTTTGTCAAATCTATAATTGTGTCACATAATATGTAAAAATATTTCAAACCACTTAAGCTGATGTTCAATGTTTGCCCAATCTGTCTTCAGCCTGTTTTTCCAAATGCCCATTCTACAACCACACGCTCCACAGTCTAGTAACATCAGTTTCCTCATCTTCATGCCTTTGCTCAGTTTTCCCCTACAGTATCAGTAGGCATCACAGCAGATAAAATATTTTATATTGGTTTTCTTTTCAACTCAACTGTAAAACCTTGTTGTGTAAAAAGGACACTGGTGCAAGAAACAATTAGAGGGTCCAACACTTGGATAAATTGAGAAGAAGAAGAAGAAGGAGAAGGAGAAGGTCAAGAAGAAGGAGGAAGAAGAGAAGGAGGAGGAGGAGGGGGAAATTATCTAGGCCAGAAAAAAACACTTTTATCTATAAAACACAAGGATTTTCACTAGTAACTCATGAAGATTTGGAAAGACAATCAAAACTCCATAGGAAATGAACATCAAAATATTGTTGTATCATAATAATAAAAGTAACTACAGAGAAACCTATACATGACTCCCATTATGAATTTTCTTTTTTCCTGTAAAGTTATAAGTGACACAATCAAACAAAGAAAACAAAACAAAACAAAAGACCTTTCTAGGTATTATGATTGGCAGATTTTTGACTCAGTAATCGTGCATTCTAACTGTAGTGAGCTTTAAACAGATATACAAATACAAATATTCCATGAAGAGTAATAAGGACACTGATGCAGGAAGCACCTCACACAAAACAGCCTACACCGTAGGGGTCACTTGGAGCAGTTTAGAGATGAGAATAAGAGTGCATTCTTATAACTGCTAATCCATTCTGAGTGAACATCCAAGCTCAAAGGAGGTTTTGACTTAGCAAAATGGTATAAAAGAAGCTTGAATGAAGCAGTCCTTCATCTTCTAGAAAATGGAATTCAGAGATAATCTTGTTCTCTCTCTCTCTTTTCTTTTTTTTTTTTTTGTACATTTTGAGGGTGGGTACAGGATTTTGAGGAACCCTGGTGGCACAGTGATTAAGAGCTACTGCTGCTGGCTAAAAGATCGGCAGTTCAAATCCATCAGCCACTCCTTGGAAACCCAATGGGACAGTTCTACTCTGTCCTATAGGGTCACTATGAGTTGGAATCGGCTCCACCGCAATAGGTATTTTTTGGGTTTTGGTGGAGCAGTGGTTAAGCACTGGGCTGCTAACCAAAAGTTCCGTGGTTCAAACTCACCAGCCACTTGGAGGGAGAAAGATGGGGCAGTATGCTTCAGTAAAGATTATAGCCTTGGGCACCCTATGGGGAAGTTCTACTCCGTCCTATCGGGCTGCTGTGAAGAGTAATCAACTCAACAGCAGCAGGTTTTTGTTTTTTTTTTTTTTGGTTTATAGGGTTTTGGTTATTTTCCCTTCCATATGGGACAAAATTCGGTGATATAAAAACAGAATTTTTTGTGAAAGCTGTTGTTAACTACAGAAAGAAAAATAGTTGATCTGCCTAATCATTTAATTTTTTTACACTCAATAACTTACTTTTCTTATTCTCCAATGAGGTTGTGTGTATTTCACAGTGATCACAAGAGCTAGGCATCTACCTTCAACACCACAGTCTACAAACATTTTATAGTTTCAGCTCGTGATGGTAGTTAATAAAATTTTCCAGTGACTTGACTGCCTTTTATAATTAAATACAATCAATATACAGTATGAATTTTTAATCAGACTTACTACCTTACTACTATTGTAATGGGGAAAAAAATCATCCAATTCTAGCTAATGAAATCTATCTTGTTCCTTTGACAATTTCCTACTTCCGTATGCATAACCTCAATTCATGTAGTGTCTTCCATGCCACAAACACTCACTAATGGGAAGAAATTCACTCTGGTCGTGCATCTGATCTTAATTGTCCAGGTCTCCAGGGCAGCCGCGTTTAGCCTGATCAATCAACACAAGGAGAGATCCGGCCATTTATAAGCAAAGTGGAAGGAACGAACAGCTTTTGTTTGTTTTTCCTGTTTGAAACAAAGAAAATATTCTTATAAATTAGTGTATAAAATGAATTAAAGTATAATCTAATATTCTTCCCCAAATGATTGATCACATAAGCCAATTAAAACTAACATGCCTGTGTTAGCTAACTGTCATGGATTGAATAGTGTCCCCCAAAAATATCTGTCAACTTGGCTGGGTCATGATTCCCAGTATTGTATAATTGTGTACCATTTTTTAATCTGATATGATTTCCTTACATGTTGTAAATTCAATCACTATGATCTAATAAAATGGATTAGTGGCATTTTAGGGATGAGGTAGACAAGACTGGATAGTGTCTTAATCCAAACTCTTTTGAGATATAAAAGAGAGAAGCAAACAGAGACACATGGGAACCTCATACCACCAAGAAAGCAGTGCCGGGAGTAGAGCACGTCCTTTGGACCTGAGGTTCCTGTGCAGAGAATCTCTCAGACCAAAGGAAGATTGATGACATGGACCTTTCTCCAGGGATGACAGAGAAAGCATTCCCCTGGAGCTGACGCCCTGAATTTGGACTTGTAGCCTGCTGGACTGTGAGAGAATAAACTTCTCTTTGCAAAAGCCATCAAATCATGGTATTTCTGTTACAACAGCAATAGATGACTAAGACACTAACCTTCTGAGTTATTTCACCACATTCTTTTATTTGAATTAAATCCAGTAATTGAAGGAAAAATGTCTTTTTCCTTTGGAGAAGATGATGGATACTTCTTACAATGACTGAACTCCACTCTGTGGGTGACAGACTTATTTGTGTTTAACCTTATTTGCCTTACCTGAAGTTTAAATAAGTTGTCACATAGGTGATCTATTCAATGTAATCCAAAACGCTTCCCTGGATTTCAAAAAAAAATAAATTTCATCACTTATTATCATGTTGACTAAAATGCCCCACTCATCACCCCAAAGACCATTTAGCAAACCAATATTAAGCACTTAATATGTACCAAGCTTGACCACAGAATTTGAAAAAAAAAAAAAAAGAAAAAAACAAAGACAACAGAGCCCTCACTTTCATGAATTTGAAATTTAGTATTAGAAATGGGAAAAATAGGCATATGATTAAAATTCAGTAAAAAAGGGGGCTAGGATACACATAAGGTAGGGATAGGATTATAGCACCATTAAGATTTTTTTACTTCAAATTTATATTTTCTCTTTTCTTTCCAAGAGTCTTTTCTAAAATTGTAACTGGCTCTTGGAATACCAAAACCAAACACATTGCTGTCTAGTCATTTCTAACTCACAGCGATCCTGTAGGACAGAGTAGAACTGCTCCATAGCCATTTCCAAGGAGCAGCTGGTGGATTCAAACTGCCGACCTTTTGGTTAGCAGCCGTAGCCTGCCATAGCTCTTAATCACTTCACCACTAGGGCTCCGCTCTTGGGATAGGTAATGCATTATTGGATGGACATTTAGAACCTGAGTGCCTCATGTAGACTAAACCATTTCATAATAGCAGTTGGATGATCTCTATTTTAGTCCTGATTTTGTTGTTAACTAACTGTGGAACATTAAGCAATTTACTATTCTAGGAATATTTACATATATATTACAGAGGTAGGGTTATGTATATATTCCTACCTCTATAACAGATATATATGACTAGATAACCTCAAAGGAACCTCTGAGTTCTATAAACCTAGTAGACCATGAATGAGAAGAATGACAAATAACAACACAACATTCTTTGTTGGTACTGAGTGAGATAAGCCTAATTTTTCTTCTCAACTTTATTTCAAGCAATATCTTTGCAGATAATATTTAACTAGTTTCATATCAATTGCTGATTTATAAAACAAGCCAAATAATTCTTATCTTGCAGTGTTGTAAGGATTTATTAAGATATGCAAAGTATCTAGTATAGTGCCACGTATTTGTCAACTCACTGCCCCCCCCACATACATACCCGCATTCACATAAGCACACACACACACACACACACACCTTACACTTCTTTTTAATACTAACTGTGATCACGTGACAGATAAAGGCCAAGATGGTGAATGTATGTACATATACTTTGTTGGAATAGGCCGAGGTAGTGAGAACTAATACTTCATAGAAAGCTTTGGATCATGGATAGGAATTGTCCGGGGAAGATTCACTGACTTGGACGTCTAAGAAGCACAATGAGTTAAAATGTAGTCCACAGATGGGGAGAGTGAGAAACTTTCCTGCTTTTTGGAAACTTCTGTCACTTGGTCAACTGCTGAATATTTATTGATTATTTTCTCTGTGCTTATTATTCTCCTAGGCACCGGAAGGAGAGAATGTAATAATGTTCCTAGAAAGGGATCATAGTGTAAATGTGTAAAATGATAATTTTACTCATGACTAAATGTGTTTTTTCTAGTCTTCTTGGGCAAATTACCCTATGTACAAATAAAATAAAGCATTAAGTTTTCTTTATGCCTTATATAATCAAAATGAGTATTGGATAAATTTGTCACTACAATATTAATTTTGTATAGAGAAAAGTTCTATACATATGCATGGAATTATTATAAATAAAGATATATACTTCTTTATTTTTATGAACTTATCCTTATTTTTATCTTTATTGAGATATATCATACGCAGTAATGTGTGCTAATCTTATATGTATAGCTTGAAAATTTTTTTTTAATTCTAACAGCAATTTTTATTTCTACAAAAAATGCAGTCAAAACAATATAAAACACATTGAAAGGATATTACCGAATGAGCTTCAAGTGGAGGTAGATTTCTGCAAAGGACGTTATTCCAAAGGAAGAGGGAAGGCCATCTTGTTTCTGGGCTGGCTGGCTCCTAAGGGGTCAGCAGGCACCAGGTCGACCCCGGACCAGTGCTGTCTAAGCCAGATCAAACCAGTACAGTTTGATAATTTTTTACATGTGTATACTCTATGTAATCATTACCCAGATCAAGATCTAAACTATTTCCAGCATAATTTGTCTTTCTTCTTTTCCAATATTAGGAGAGGCAACTTGATTATTTGTGCTCTACATCTGTCTGCTAATAATAAAAATGGAAAATCCCTGATGTATTCAAAGACAACCTCTTTTGCATATCAATCTAGAGAACTGCAGAAAACTCTGTGTTCTACTCAAGTCCTATTCTCTAGGACTTCAGCAGTGTCATTTGTGGAAAAGAACAGAATTCAAAGATTTGGTCCAAGATGTGCCACTTACTGCCTTTGACCCTAGATGAGTATCCTTTTGGTGTCTCAGTTTCCTAATCTGTACAATGAGATAAAAATCCTTAGTCATAATTTATAGGAAATTTATAACAATCAAATGAGAAAATAAATACGGTAATACATTTTAAATCACAAAGACCTATAAAAAACTGGACATTACCCTTTTTATCAGACAAACCAATTTGAAACATTTCAAATTATTCTCATATATTCATTCCCTAAGGTCACACTTACCATTTCTTGATTGGGAAACTATTGAAGTTTTTTGCTAATAAGCAACTGTTTATACTTTATTTGCCATTATTCAATTTCGTCATGTTAACAAATGCCTTCCTTCTAAGTTCTTTCCCTTCGGGTATTTATGCTTTTCTGCTGCAACAGTGATTATCTGTGATATATTAGAAGGACATTTTACTGTGGTAATAAGCTCATGATTATTGAGCTTCGTTCAGAAATGCCTCTCAGAAAGAACTAGTAAGCATTTTGCAATCTAGAGATAAAAGCCCTGTCAAATGCAAAGTTAATCATAAAAGCCACTTCTCTTTCACATTCAAACTTTTAAACTGAAAACACCTGAATGATGTAAAAGATTCCTTTATAGAAGTGCTGTCTATGGGAGATTTTATACATGTGTCTATTTGAATCTGTGTGTGTTTACCTCACATTACAATTTTGACACTTCATTTCCAGGAAAGTATTCCTGTTTTCACATGTTTACATATGCTACATAGGATGAGGTAGAGGGCTAAGCTTTCTAGATTGTCTCACTGTGCCTTTTGAAAATCCCCGGAATATGGAAAATAACATCTATATACTGAAAAATTGAAAATCAATATCCAAGTCAAATTATGTTGGTCTTCGTTCAAAGAGAATATTTTCCTTTTACTTTTTTGTTTCTGAGAGGAACTGTGAATAGGCGATATGAAAGTGTGTTAGTTTTGAGCGCCAAGTACTTTAGAAAGCAAAGTTTTGTTTTGTTTTGTTTTTCACACAAAATAAAAATAAACTGGCCTCTCAACCTCGATACTTTATTGGAAATCCTCCCATATGCAAATTATTTCCCTGGGAAATACAGACTCCTTGTGCCACTTGATAAACATAGCATTTGAAAGAAGCTTGATGAAAATTGCATAAAAAAGTGGAAGTCTTCATAAGTAGTGTATGCTATGGAAGGAAAAATCTTCTACACAGAAGTGCCAGGTGATTTGAGTTTGAATCCTGACACTACCATGTACTACCTGTATAAAATCAGGCAAGCCACTAAGCTTCTCTGACGCTCACTATTTTCATATCATGTCAGTTAGAATGCTTTCTGTTGCAGGTAACAGAATACCCAACTAAAAGCGGTGCAAACAAGAGTGGTGTTTGTTGTTGTTGTTCGTTTTGTTTCTAACTGTTTAGCATAATAACCCACCTGGAAAATGGAGTTGGTTAGCGACTGCATTTATCATAGTCCTCAAGTGCCTGTCTATTCCGGTCTCTCTGCGCTCCATTCTCATTGTGTTGTCAGTGTTGACCGTCACAGTCAAAAGATGGCTGTACCCATCCTGAGTATTATATTCTCACAGAAAAGCAGGGAAGGATGGGCTGTACTTTCATATTAAATATGTTTCTCTGTCTCTCTCTTTTTTTTAATTAGGGAGGAGAATCATTCCCAGAACTCCAAAGAAGAAAGAAAGGGGCCACAGGACCATCTATAGCCACAAGACATGCGAGGAAAGAGTCTGCCAACTTAAGGCTTTATGGTGCATGGGCGTAAGGGAAGAGACAGCTGTAGGGGAGACAAGCAATGGTAACTGTCTACTAAAGAAACCCAGGTTACATGATCTACTGGAAGCTCTGTCAGTTCACATACTAAACCATTTAGTCTAATGTCTGGAATAGAATAAATATACTGAAACTAGCACTCTTATCTTTTGGGACTGTAGAACCAAAACTAGTCTTGGACCCCAAAGATTATGTCCTACAGACAGTGGTTTCAAAAAATAAAATGTACTTCAGACAAGGATTAGACTGGACTATAAAACATAAAATATTACTTGTGAAGAGTGTGCTTCTTAGTTCAAGTAGACACACAAGATTAAATGGGCAACTCTTGTCCGGAGGCGGGATGAGAAGGCAGAAAGGGACAGGAGCTGGTTGAATGGACACAGGAAACCTGGAGTGGAAAAGGGGAGTGTGCTGTCCCATTCTAGGGATTGTAACTAGGGTCACATAACAATATGTGTATAAATTTTTGTATAAGAAATTAACTTGAGCTGTAAACTTTCACCTAGAGCACAATAAATAAAATAAAATCTAAATGGATTTCGTGGATAATGCAAGATTCAGTTTACACAACTATTTCACAGGTGTTTTGTTTTATACCTCAGCCTATATACACACCTGCAACTTAGCAAATAAAATAATAAATAAATAATTGGGACTTTGTCCTGAAAAAAGAAATGCTTCATCTGACTTGAAATTTCTTTCATAAATCAACTAGTTGGTTTTTTAATAAAATTAAATCAATTGAAATGTTCAATTCTCTTTTTAATATTTTATTGGTTTAAATTGCCAGTGAGTATTTTTTTCTTCTATTACCATCAGAGAAAAAGAGAGAGAGAGAAATGCTTCATTCGTCAGGGGAATAGCATTTCCTGATACTGCATTTGTCAACCATAACGGATTCTACATTGTTGATTCTCAAGGCCTTACCTCTTAGCATTGCTCTTGGAATTTAAGCCATAGAGATATTCAAAGATTTATTGAGCAATGCTACATTCCAGAATCTATGTATGTTATTGACATACAAAGATAAATGAAAAACACTACTTGCTCTCAGGTATCTTAAAATGTGTAATTTGTGACCAGTACAGAAAACACAGCAGAACAGAGTTAGACCGTTGGAAAAGTCCTTGGTGCTATGAGGATTCAGAAGTGACAAGCATAAACATTTGGAAGGATTGAGAAAAAGCTTAATAGAAGTGGCATGTTTTCAAGTAAGGTTTGGAAGGCAGAAATGGAATAATGCAGCAAATAGGAAAGAGGAAAATAACATCATAAAATACACAATTAAAAAAATTCATAAAGAAAAAACAAAACAAGTCAAAAATAGCTTAAGTATTTGGATATTTTATTTTCTTGTTTATTTTTTATAAGCTTCTTGAAGTCTTATTTCTAAGGATAAGAAAATACAAGAAGTTATAGAAACATATTTATTTGATATATTTATCATTAAAGCACTGTTGTTGTTGTCAGGTGCGAACAAGTTGGTTCCTACATGTACTGATCCTATGTACAACAGAATGAAACACTGCCCACTCATAAGACCATGAGACATCCTCACAATTGTTATGCTTAAGCCCATTGTTGCAGCCAATATGTCAGTCCATCTTGTTGAAGGTCTTCCTCTCTTTCACTGACCCTCTACTTTACCAAGCAGATGTCCTTCTCCAGGCATTGAACCCTCCTGATAACATGTCCAAAGTAAATGAGATGAAATCTCGCCATCCTTGCTTCTAATGAGCAACTGGCTGTACTTCTTCCAAGACTGATTTGTTCGTTCCTCTGGCAATCTATGGTATATTCAGTATTCTTCACCAACACCACAATTCAAAAGCATCAGTTCTTCTTTGGTCTTCTTTATTTATTGTCCAGCTTTAGTATGCATATGAAGGGATTGAAAATACCATGGCTTAGGTCAGGCACACCTTAGTTCTCAAAGTGACATCTTTGTTTTTTGGTTTTTTTTTTAAAACAATTTAAAGAGATCTTTTGCAGCAGATTTGCCCAATGCAATGTGTCGTTTAATTTCTTGACTGCTGCTTCCATGGGTATTGATTTTTGGATCCAAGAAAAATGAAATCCTTGACAACTTCAGTCTTTTCTCCAGTTATCATTATGTTGCTTATTGGTCCAATGGTAAGGATTTTTGTCTTCTTTATGTTGAGGTGTAATCCATACTGTGGATAACAAAGACCATACTGTGATCTTTGATCTTCATCAGTAAGTGCTTCAAGTTCTCTTCACTTTCAGCAAGCAAGGTTCTGTCATCTGCATAATGCAGGTTGTTAATGAGCCTTTCTCCAGTCCTGATGCTCAGTTCTTCTTCATATAGTCCAATTTCTTGGTTCATTTGCTCAGCATACAGATTTAATAAGTATGGTGAAACGATAAAACCCTGATGCACATCTTTCCTGAATTTAATCCAAGCAGTATCCCCTTGTTCAGTTTGAACTTCTGACTCTTGGTCTATGTACAGGTTCCTTATGAGCACAATTAAGTGTTCTGAAATTCCCATTCTTTGCAATATTATCCATAATTTGTTATGATCCACACAATGGAATGCCTCTTCATAGTCAATAAAACGCGGTATTCTGATATTGTCTGATTTCAACCAAGATCCATCTGACATCAGCAATGATACCCCTTGTTCCACATCCCCTTCTGTCACCACTCATCTGTCAGTTTGTCATACTGTGGTTGCTTGTGTGTTGCTGCAATGCTGGAAGTTATGCCACCAGTATTTTACATGCCAGCAGGATCACCCATGGTGGACAGATTTCAGTTGAGCTTACAGACTAAGATTGAGTAGGAAGAAGGACCTGGCAGTCTACTTCTGAAAAAATTGGCCAGTGAAAACCTTATGAATAGTAGCAGAACATAGTCTGATATAGTGCTTGAAGATGAGCCCCTCAGGTTGGAAGACACTCAAAATACAACTGGGGAAGAGCTGCCTCCTCCAAGTAGAGTTGACCTTAATGACATGGACGCAGTCAAGCTTTCAGGACCATCATTTGATAATGTGACACCACTCAAAATGAGAAGGAACAACTGCAAACATCCATTAATACTTGGAATGCAGAAAGTGCAAGTATGAATCTAGGAAAATTGGAAGACGTCAAAAATGAAAAAAGAAATGAAATGGAACACATTAAATCATATGACTACCTAAATAAACTTTTCATTTATCACCTGGATATTTGCTAACCTTCAGACAGAGTTTTAACTGTAAACTAAATTACATGGGTAGAATGTAGCAGTATGTTGGTTTTTACTATTTTTCAACCCCTTTTATTCTCCTCCCAGAAGAATAATATTGATATACATCTAAAGAATAATTTTTAGCAATTCAGCCATGGATTGGATAGTGCTCATTGGACAAAATAACATTCATTATTCCATGATTACAAACTTTGCAATATACACATGCTAGTGACCCGTATAATATGTGTAACTCTATCTTTATGAAAGCAAAGTAAAAACACTTGCCCAACAATCTTTCAGTCTTGAAGAATATGAGCATTGCTTGATTTCAACCATTTTGCAACCAAGATGATATTTTAAGAATAATAGCATGTTTACATGCTAGTAAATCTCTCATAACTTGCTGGAGAAGAAATTCTAAACTTCAAATACTTTCTTTGTTTGCAGTATGTGAGGGCTGTATGTTTTTCTTCTTCTGCTATATGGAGAAATTCACTTACTCAATGATCATACCAGAGCTGTGATTATACATATGAATCCAAGCATTCATATGATAGATTGGATGACACTGTTGATGAACAATATAAAAAAAGAACAATAAACCTTAATTTTGCGATTACTTTGAAAATTGCATCTTGTTCACTGAAGATCATAATCCTGTGAAGATGAAATCCGCAATTCAATGTTTACTAGTCCACCCACAGTATCTAAGTGTACAAAATATATTTATTGAAAGCCTACTTTGTGGTAGGCACTATTTCAGGTATTCAGCATACCATGGATACCACATTCACACATTCTTTCCACAAATCAGTATAAAAATATCCACAAATTCTTTCCCCAGACATATATATATATATATATATATATGTGTGTAAATAAATAACAGGAAAAATTCAGTTAATCATAAAAGCTATGAAGAAAATAAACAGAATTATTTTATTGATGATGATGGGGTTGAAGACTACATTAAATAATGTTGGTCAAAGAAAACCACTTTAAAGAGGTGTCATTACTGTTTAGTAGTAAATTATGAAAGAGAACCAAACATTTAAGGAGCAGGGGTGGAAGGTAGAAGGTGGAGGTTGGAGAAGGAGTGCTACCAAGAGAGATAACACTAAGTACACACATTCTAGGCTGGGGGTTTTACAGAGACAGACAGGAGGTCTATTTAGTGGGAGCAAGGTGAGTCAGACAGACAGGTATGTGTTCTGGTTGGGCTTTGGGGTAAATGGTAAGAAAAGTGGAGCTTATTCTAATGGCAATGAGAAGCCATGACAAGGGTACAAGCAGGACGGTAACATTATTTAACACATAGTAAGTACTCCATATAACTTTGCTGAAAATGATAAATTAATGCATTCAAAACTGTTTCATGTAATGTTTATGTTTTATGCTATATTGATGCTGCATTTTATCATTTATGTTAATGTTTAAGTGGATTCTACCTGTGATCATAATATATACATCTTGACCAGCTGCTTTATTTCATGCTAACATTGATCAGGATTCCCAGCGATAAACTAAACTGAAAGATAAATGAAAACATTCTTACTGGCATTCAGTTATGAGGTTGGATTCACTTAACTTAAACATTCATGTTAATGTCATAACATATTTAACAAAGTTTCATGTTTTGAAAGATGATTCCTACTATATACAAGAATCTTAACTGATGAAGGGTGATCAAACCCCACAGAGCTTGGAGACAGCAAACGCTGTCCAGGGCACAAGTAAGAGGAACTGAAAGAAACTAGAAATGATAGTTTTTGAGTTTCAGCCGAAGGAACAACAGCAAAACAGATACCTTTATCTCTTTTTAAGAATCCTCCTTTTGTATTCTTTCATATTCCTAACAATAATTAAAAAACCAAGAAATGAATTTCATGAAATTTTATGCTGCAGCAGGAAGGCAGGTTCAGAATTTTATTCAAATAAGTAACTGCTGTGCAACATTCAAAGCATTGTGTTAATAGAGTTTCTACTAAGTATGCCAACTTAATTGATTAATTCCGTATTTGGTTTCCTATCACTTGGTGAAGTCATACTTATTTCTTATTCAACGTAGTTTATGCTCTGAGACGCCAATATACTGAAATCAGCTCTTAGATTCTGCAGGTCTAATTTATACGGATAATTGAATGACTTTATTGATAGTTCTTTCCAGAATACCTGAGTTTGTGATGGTTAAGGTACTTGTGGATTTGTCTTTATTTTATAGAGGAGTATAATCCCTGCCATTCTATCCTTACCTTCCCAAAAGCTGTGACCACTCGTGTACCACCCACAGGCTGAACCTACTTCACGTTCTGGGATTAGCCCTCTCCAAACCTAGGCAATTTAAATTCTAATAAATAAAATCTGAGCAGAATGGAGCACTCTTTAGCTATAGACAAAGGTCTATTAATGTGACTTTTTGTTTTATTCCTATGACTAGACTTTGACTTTCTACTCAGTTCTAACAACAGCATAGATTTTTGTTCCAATAAAGTAGTTTATCTTCTGTAAAAATTGCCAGAATCACAGTTACTTCAACACATCTCTCAGAATATTAAAAAAAAAAAAACCTCCGTTTCTCATATTTACTATATATATATATACATTTGGTAAATACCACTAATAAAATTAACTGTCTGAAAATCTAAGTGTAGGCATCTTTCTAAGCATTGCTTCCTAGGAGAATATGTTCATTTGGGCAAAGCCAACATACTTTCTAGAAGTTTGTAGGTCATTCCCAGATGGATTCTAAGATTGGAAATTATTTTCTACACAAAGGGAGAGTATTACACTTGTCAAAGGCTAGCCTAAACACTCAGCTTGTGGAAGGAAAACATTAGCACCATTGGGGAGCAGCATCTGGAGGAGAGGTGCCTTTTGCACTCTCTAAGAGTAGTTACAGCTGCTGCTTGAGTGACTTCAAAAAATACAGGAAACAGAGGAGAGAATGACCTAATGTTCCGCCATGTCTCCATGGAGGAAAGTATCATGTATGATTCATTCCCAACCACCTGAACAAATAGGCTAGCATTAGGCTTATCTATTTGCACCAAATTATTGGGAAGAAAGTTTAACACCAAGACTGCCAAAAAGAGAAGGCATTTCTAAGGGTAGAAGGGTTTTCTAATGATAATGTGGGAGAACGAAGAGTTAAAGAAGTTAGGTCAACAGAAATTATTGAACCCCAAGTTGCAGGGACACATTACAAGTTCGTACTTCATAAGTGATGCTTTCTTTCCTTTCTTCCTTTTGCTACACTTATGTTTTCCCACTAGCCTGGTCACCTCTCCTCCGTATTCTCTAATACTCTGAAGATAACTAATAATCCATCTGAAAATAAGCATGCATAAGTCATATTCTTGATTAATAAGCATTATCTGCATTAATGAAGTCTCATTAAAGGCCCTAATCAAGGCATAGATTCATTATTCAGTCTTTTCTCTCACTGTTCCATATTCCCCTACTATTCTAACATTTACCCCTAGTTTTTTCTTGTATTTTCCACTTCAAATATCTGCAATTAACCAGGCCTGCAAAGGGGCTCACAAAGGCAGAGATGGTAGAATTCATAGAGGATCATGGAAATTTGCAAACATGATCAGAAAAAAAGGAATCATTAAAGACTTGGAAATTAAATTACAGGTCAGCCTCTACTACAGGTTAGTTTTGTTTTTATGAAAATTTACATAAAAATATATTAAAACAGATTCATTGTCACTTTTTCTTTATAATCTCTATTGCAAACTTCTTAGTCAGCTGTGTATTTCCAATACCTAGAATAGTAACTGGGTCGTAGTAAATACTTAATAAGTATCAAATAGAATTAAATTGAAATACAGGTTACTTGAAATACATTTTGCTTTCATTTCTTATTTCATCTTAAATAATAGACATATCTTCAACAGTGGCTCATAATGGGCAAAATAAATTATAAATTTAAGTTAATATTCTAGGCAATTTGGGTATCTTTCTCTCTCCCTCTGTCATAAAATGCAGTAACAGAAATAATTCTTCCTAAATCTCTATTTTTTACAAAGATTTAGTAAAGGAGAATTTATTGTTCATATAACTTGGGAGAGATTATATTTTGGGTTTAGAGAATAGGAAATACAAAGCAAAGAAAAAGCAACTGTGAAATAAATAAATAATCAAAGTAGAAAGTATATAGAGAGAGAATTCTTTGTCCATTTGTGATGCAGAGGTACAAGGACAGCTAGGGAAGGAGCATGTGGGCTGATCCCAAAGGGAAGATATTTTATGCTGCCTTGGGAGAGGAATCATCTCAACACTGCCTCCTGCCCTTAGCAGCCTTTGGCATAAGGGGTAAGGATGGAGGGTTGGAAAGAGGAAGGTCATTCCAGGCAGAGCAACGGCATCTTCAAAGCCCTGGAGCATGGCATATTCAGGAAAATGCATGCAACACTGTGCAGCCGGAGCTTGAAAACCTTCCAGGGACTAGCTTGGAAGTAGGGACAGAGCATTAAGCCACGGCCTGATCATGATCATTTGTTTGTTTCTCCTGAAAGGCTGCTAAGGCACCATGACTCTTTGCCAGCTTGTCTTCAGAACTAGACCTCACTTACATGTAGATAATACAGAGAGCTGACCACACTGTCTGATTCCAGGCTCCAGAGGGATGGTTTCTTGCTTAAACATCCTCCCCTTATTCACTCTGCTTTTGGGCTATAAATCCAAGCACTAGAGACATATCTGACAGCCTTCTTTAAAACAAACAAATGAGCAAACAAGTAAACCCTTTCCAGATATCTAATCTGAAGTATTAAATTCACCATCCCATAAATCACATTTCTTTTCAATAATAATGGAATGGAAGAGAGAAATAATTTTAAAGGTTGAGGCACAGGCTGGAAAAGGCAGTCCTAGGTAGGTGGCATAAATGTGGTGTACTGGAAAGTCAAGGTCAACATTCACTCAGACAGGTAGTCACGGGGAACCTGGACAAATGAGTACATGTGAAAGTGGGGGAGACACATGGAAAGAAACAAACTAATTTAATTGTTAAGAATCTATTAATGCTTACTCTGAATCTTGTGGAGAGTGCTGCAAATTATGTAAAATTGCATGGGATAGAGCCACCACCTTCAGGCCACAAGGATGTCTCTAATCTCAGACAAATATCTGGACATCTAGAAACTGAGAGCCTACATCATTATGTGTCCAGTTTGGAGTTGTGTCTTTATGCCTGTCTTTTACCTTCTCTTCCCTGCTGTACAATGGACATAGACTCTTGGAGGGAATGGCTTATACTGCTTTCTATAGAGGCACTAGGAAGGCTGGCTACAAGCCTCTGAAGCGGGCTCTGCTACTGCGAAGCTATGCGACCTGAATCAAGTTTCTTATCCATTCTTTGACTCAGTTTCCTTATATGGAAAGTGCAGATTATAACAGTATCTTCCTCATGGGAATGTTGGGAAGTCCAGGGGTTTTAATACATGTAAGTTCTTAGGATGGTTTTTGATACATAGTAAGCCCTGCAGAAGTGTTAGCTATTATAATTTTACCCAGAAATTGTAAAAATAAAAGTAGCAACATGAATGAAGGTAGCAACATCCTCAAGTGATTCTTATAGGAACAATTTAATAGAGAAATTCAAGTTCACTTTTTTTTTTTTTGATATAGCCAGTTTTAAACACATAAATGCCCAAAATCTAAAAACTTGAATAGATTTTTTAAAAAAAATGCTAATCTACTCAGGCCTTAGATTATGTGATTATGTTCTAAATACTAGGGGGAAGAAAACAAACAAATAAATAAAACTCTGCAGACACATAAAGATAGGATTATGGTGGCCCCATTACAAACTTTTGGTGGGTAAGAAAGTTGAGCCAATAAAATGACCATTAATAACTCCATTCATGTGACAATGGATGCCTTATTATTGATTTATATTAAATAGTGTATTGAATTTTGTCCCAGGATAGTCATTATGCCTTAACTTCCTAGTGGGAGAACCTCCCATCCTTGGGGCTTTGGAGACCACTAATGAGTCTAGCAAATCTGCCCTGTGATTGTCAATTCACTTGGCAAATTTTGTATTGTGAAGGGATTCTGATAGAGATGACAGATTGGAGGGCCTTCCACCTGAGCAAGGTGAATCACTCAGCACTCTTCATTCTGGAAGTACATCTAACAGTGGCCCAAGGCACGAAGAAACACTCCCCCCAACACACACACATACATTCTCTCTGTAGGTTCAACTGAACATGAGATAGTGGGCAGAGGTGCTGAGATAATTTTGCTAGTCTAGGGATTTGCTTGGACAACAGCAGCTCAAGGTCATTTTGCTCATTTGCTAGTCCTTCTCCAGAGTTCTGTTGAAAAGGGCAGCTATGTATCTGATGACTCACAGTCATTCTTGCAGGGCAGCAGATGAAAGCATCACTACAGAAAACAGTCAAAAACAAACTACTTGGTGGTAAACAAGAACCTTATTGATGTGGAGCCCACTTTCCAAGCTGAGACTCCTGGAGGTACAGTGAGATTAACAAAATATGCCTACAAATGGAAAGTGACAGAAAACTTATAAGAGCTTAGGAAATTAAGACAAAAATAGACTAGAACTGATATAGAGGGCCTGAAAAACAGAATTAATCTGAGAGATAGAACAGGGCCCAAATTATACCAAGTGACATTATTATGAAAACAAAAACATTTTGTCAACAATTATGTTTATATGCAGAAAAACTTTGTTAAAAGTATTGCAGAGATGTTCCGTGGTTTGTCTTCTGTCTGTGGTCATCCACTCTCATCGTGGATGCTGGTAAGTCAAACTACTTGACAATTTTTATCTTCCTGTATTCTGCTTTCTGACAATGTAGAGAAAGAACCTCAATCAGAAGTCTTGACTGAACTGTGAAGTGAATTCATTCTTTTTAAAGGTCAATGGACTAATTATTTCTGCCAAGATGGTCAAACTATGTGTATACCCATGTCTCCATGTCTCATCATTCTTTTGGCTTTCGGCTTACTTTGGCTTCCTTTTGAGCATGTCCTGTAGTCAAGATTATCAGCAGAGAAATAATGTGGCAGACACATGTTTGTAGGTAATGTTACTTAACTAGCAGATGGGTCCCTTTCTCTGTGAATGAAAAATAGTCCTTCCCATCATTTAGCAGGGGCACTGCCAATGGAGCAATCAGAAAGCCTGCCTTATTGCCCCACCTCTGTCTTTGATTATGTATAAATCAAAGCAAGTCACTTCATCTTTTACTTTCCTCACCTGTAAAATGAAGAGTTCTACTAAATCCCAGCTGTCACTTTCAACATCAGTGCTCCATAATTCCATGCTCCAGGAAGAACTTACAGGAATTTGTTTAGATGTGAGCTGAAAAGACTAAACAAAATTTTAGAAAAGGGGCTTATTTAGCTGTATTTTTCTAAATTTTAAGTTTAGCTAGTTAATTTGCACAGTCTTCAAAGACTTTACCTTTCACAATAACTTCCAATGATTTGTTAGAGTTGCCTTTTTTTTCTGTTACTTTTGTCTGAACTCCCACTGCTCTTTAAGCCAACATTAGAGATTCTAGTTTTTGTTACTTTTGCTATTATTATTAAAAAAATAATGTATGCATATTGTAAAATATAATGGAACTAAATAAAGTGTGTATGATGAAAATATATTTTCCTTCTGAATCCAGATCAATCATTCCCTGTAGAAATTTCCCATTTTTACACACACACACACACACACACACACTTTAGATATTCTTTATTACTTTAGTTATTTTTTTGAGTTAACAATGTAACTTAAAGTTATTTCCATATCAGTATATAGAAATTTATCACATTCTTTTTAAATAATGGTCCATGTTTGAATATTTTACAAATCTTAATCATTTTATTTTGATGGATGTTTGGTTGTTATTATTTTTTTCATTTTTCTTTCATAAGACTACATTTGTTTTACTAAGTTTTTTTTTAAAATGCTACTCCATTTTTGCTTTGCTTTGTATGCTGTTTCCACAAAAATTTAAACTAGTTTAATTCTTTGCACTTTTACATTATTTTCTCCCTCTTTTTTTGGGGGGGGGGGCTGGAGGCCTTGAGGATTTATTCTTTATATTTAAGGTAGATCAGTTTATAAGATTTCTCAGAAATTATTATTGGATTAGTTTTCCCATGTACTTGGTAGAATTTTAAAATATGCAAATGCACATATTTTGGAATTTCTGAAGTTTTCTTAGATCATCATTTTAAATATTAGGTTTGTTTCATTCTTTTTGGTTTTCTTCAGTGATTTCTAAGTTTAAGTGTTCTTATCTCCAAGATACGCAATTTGTGGTTTTGTTTTCTTCCTGCTCTAAAGAAAAAAATAGTGTCTTGAAATAATTTAATTATTCACAGAGAAGAACATCAACAGAGAAGTTATTACTTGCCCACTAAAGAATCTTTGAAACTAAGAAACCTTAGAGAAGTATTTGTAACTTGAAATAAGTTCCTAAAGAGAGTCTATTAGCACCCACAAAACTGACTCCTTAGCCTATATACTCGCAATGAACTGGGACCCAATTATTGGGGAGTGTACTCATGGTTAGTAGCCTCCTGTCCTAAACCTTTCACAGCAGGAAAGACCAGAAAAAGACCCTCCTGGCTAAGATTCTTTGTCGCCTTAAACATGCTTTTTTTTCTGAAAACATCAACAGCAATAGGGAAGAATGCCTGGATGCAAATGAGGTATGTGGCCCACACGAGGTCTATCAGGCAAGGGAAAGAGACTTAGAGACTTTTCTTTTTTTCCATAAAGCTTACTCTAACGCATTCATGTTTTTTACCTAACTTGCTTACCAACTAGTCTTAAACTACTCTTAACAGTTTTGCTAAAATGGTCTCCAAATTCTGGACATCTTACCCTTTTGATTCCCTAGTCTGCCATTAGTCTTACCTGTCTCATCATTTCTGGGTTTATGGACATACTTAAGGATTAAATAAAATCACCCCAGTCAATGACCAAGAGGTGTTATCTTAAGGAAGTAAAATTTTGGGGATCACATATTCATGTTTTATCACAAAAGTTTTATCTGTCTCTCCGACTTTCTCTCTCTCTTTTTCTCATCCCCCACCCCCACAGTTTCTCTTTTCAGCCGCCCTTCTTAAATTTCCCCTCCATCCTCTATTACTATTGGCAGTTATGGGAAACTATTATAGAGATGAAGATAATGTATTCATCCAGGAGTTCTGTCTGATCTCAGCAAACGAGAGTGCTGATTGTCACTTTCCTCCTAGAAAATTTAGCCTAAAAAATGTTCTTTTCAGCAAATCACCCCCGGGGCAACATTGGGGAAGCCCAGATTTATGTCTTCTTACCCAAGAAGCTCCAGTACTTCTTTCCCACAGAGTTCTGAAGAGGCTCATTAAGTTTCATGAGCCTGCTAAACATGAATCACTGACTTAAATCCCTCTCTATACTCCTGTTAACTTCTCTAATCTTTGTGGTTCAGACCTCTAAGTCTACATGTAAAATGAAACCAAATCAAATAGTACCTATCATTACCGATGGAAAATTATCATGGGAAGAGCAGTATATTTTAAGGACAAAAGGTGAGCATCCTGGACATTGGGAGAATGCTCTCTTTATGCTTCTATCAGAGAGAGTCAGGTTGTTATGGAAGTTATGCTTTCCAGGAAACCTTTCCTTCTGAGAAATGTGCCCTGCTGCACACACCGGCAGTGGTGTGAAATATTTTTGCACTTTTATTGAAACTCCCTGAAGAGGTTTGTTGTCATTTGGACACAGTTTATGCTTTGCTGCCACTAAAACTCAGTTTACTCACACTTCCAATAAACCCTAGTAGCTATATTTCAAGGAACTCTGGTGGCACCGTGGTTAAGCATTCAACCGCCAACTGAAAGGTTGTGGAGAAAGATGCGGTAGTCTGCTTCCCTAAAGATTACAGCCTCAGAAACCCTGTGGGGGCAGTTTTACTCTGTCCTATAGGGTCTCTATGAGTCAGAATTGACTTGAAGGCAATGGGGTTTTATTAAGCTGTATTTCACCTGAATGGATTTGCGTGAATCCATTCATATGTGAATTCTGTATGCAAATTTTAAAGTCTTTCATGCAATTAGTCAAAGCATTCATATTGATATTTGTTTTGTAAGCTTTTTTCTACCTTCAGATTGAATTCTAGACAAGATACTTGGTCTATGGGGCATGAGTAGATGAAGTGAAGAAAAGGAGCGGAAGGGTGAGAAGAGAGGACTGTGTAAAAGGCAATACTATTGCTGGGCTTTCTAGGTTGCCTTTTTTGTTACTCTGTTACTTTAGATGTACAGTGTAAACAAGAATCATCATTTTTGTGTCAAACTATCGTTCGTTTTTCCAAGACTCCGTCTCTAAGAGAAACATGGTTGAGAGGTAAATTGCACATCTTTGTATCCATCTTAGAGCTAAGATCTTGGATTTCTTACATTAGTGCAACTCCTTTTAAATTGACAGATGTTTCCCAGCACTACTTCCTTAGAAGCAAGGATGGTGAGACTATGTCTCAAATACTTTGGACATGTTTTCAGGAGGGATTAGTCCCTGGAGGAAGACATCATGCTTGGTAAGGTAGAGGGTTAGCAAAAAAGAAGAAAACCCTCAACGAGATGGTTTGACATGGTGGCTGCAACAAAAGACTCAAGCATAACAACAATTGTGAGGATGGCACGGGGCCGGGCAGTGTTTTATTCTGTTATACACAGGGTCTCTGTAAGTCGGAGCCAACTCAGTGGCACCTAACAACAACAACTGACTCATGATATAATGATTTCACAAATGTACTTGTTAATGCTGTAACATACAGATGACATTTACTGTTTCTGAACTTAGAACTCTTGAACTTCAGTGTTCTCTCTAAAATTTGATTCAATTTTCCTTTCTTCTTGTACTCCCTCAAATGGTCGTATATATATGTACAGTACACACTCCAAGAGGAAATTGTTTGGATTTTGAGAATACCCTGAATGAAATAAAAGGTAATTGCTGAAACTGAAGATCTTATTACTATCACTAAAAAGTTAACAAAATAAAATACATTTGTTACTATTGCATTTGCATTTCATTTCAGAATAAGAGATTAACTATTTTCCAAATGTTCCTTCACATACTTATAAAATAGTCTCCCAAGAAGTAACTGTCCACCTTTATTATCTAACAGCAGTATTTAAAGAAGACAGGCCTAAGGTCATCTTCTCACAAAATAACATGTTGGCACACAAAGTAAAGGATATTATCCATGAATATGGTGCTCCATTAAAAAGCCATCTATATGAGACCAAAATGTCAACAAGTACTCTAAAGCAAAAATGAGAATATAATGGATCAGGGAAACTAGAGTACTGGAAATGGAACAACCAGAATGAAATTAAGCATTGAGAAAAATGTAACTAATGTTGCTGAACAATTTGTGTAAAAATTGTCAAATGGGAATTTAATTTGCTGTATAAACTTTCACTGAAAACACAATTAAATATTATTAAAAAAAAGAAGACTGACATATTTTGTTTGTTTAAAAGATAAGAGATAATAATTTTCTTATTAATGTTTTCAGTACAATTCCATTCCATGTGAAACTTTCATCTTCTTTTATGTTTCAAATAATGTATTGTCTTAAGTTGGAAAGCAGTGTGTGGATAGGATCATCCTGAACATTATTAGATATGCAACCATGTTCCTTATTTTACTACCCTAATCTATTAGAGAGGGAAGCATGCCCTTCAGAAAGAAAAGCTATAGTTCTTTCCAGACTTCTAAATTGAAGAGAAAAGTATGGAATACCTCAGAATCACTAACAGTCTTAGTGCCCAAGTTACTCTGTCACATAAACAGAGCTTCATTTTGATTGCAATTCAAAGACTATATTGCTCAGGGTCAGAAGGCAACTTCTGACATTAGCAAATACTTCAGGGAAAGCTTCAACTGATTTTCACATTGAAAAAAAAAACACTACTTGCAAAATTGCAACAATCTAGATAGAAGGTATAGGATGACTGCAATTAAATGACTTACGCTTCCCTATCTAAACATCAGTGATGTCTCGATTGACAGACTTGACAATAGATCATAAAAAGATGCTCGCTCTTTGCAAGGGGAGAGGGGAAACATCTGGTTTTATAGATTTTGATGCACAGGAAGCAATGTCAATCACCTTCAGATTGGATTGTTTGTATCTGATGCTAAGTGGAAACTGGAAGATCTGATTATTAAAATGGCAAAGCAATCCCTTGTAATTGCTGCAGGGATAAACATCATTTGGAAAATCGGCAAAAGCCAAAGTTTTAGTAAAGTGTAGTTGTTCCGAAACTCAATCCATTTTCTTCAAAGTGAGAAATAAAGTCTTTTTAATTTCTTTTTTTTGGCCAAAATGATTCTAGCCTGAGAAATACGGTCCTTTAAATATGATGCCTGTTCACTGGTTGCCTCATATCTAGAACTGGAGTCTGAAGTGAGTTTTTATGCATAGATGCATCTTGACAAGGACCTAAAGTGAAAATAAGCACTTTACACAGTGTTATAAACTAACATTCAAGCAAAATAATTAGAATGTGTAGTAATAGCAATAATTTAAATTTTACTTTGGGTGGAATGAAGGTGTGGTAGTTTTGAAAACACCTAGTGTCATGGTTTGAATTATGTCCCCCAAAAATGTGTGTGTCAATTTGGCTGGGCCATGATTCCCAGAATTGTGTGGTTGGCCTCCATTTTGTGGTTGTAATTTTATGTTAAAGAGGATTAGGGTGGGATTGTAACACCACCCTTACCCAGGTCACATCCCTGATCCAATGTAAAGGGAGTTTCCCTGGGGTGTGGCCTGCACCACCTTTTATCTCTCAAGAGATAAAAGGAAAGGGAAGCAAGCAGAGAGTGGCAGACCTCATACCATCAAGAAAGCAGCGCCTGGAGCAGAGCGCGTCCTTTCCCTGCACAGAGAAGCTCCTAGTCCGGGGGAACACGGAAAAGAAGAAGGCCGAAGGAGAGAAAAAGGCTCCCCTGGAGCTAACGCCCTGATTTTGGACTTTTAGCGTACTTTACTGTGAAGAAATAAACTTCTCTTTGTTAAAACTATCCACTTGTATTTCTGTTACAGCAGCACTAGATGACTAACACACCTAGGAAGTATCTTGAGCCCGTTATTTAGCTCTGTTTATTTATTTGTTTAATTTATTTCATATACTTAAACATACAGAAAGAATGCAGTGAAATAAGCAAAATTAGTCTTACTGAAAATACATTTTTAATAATTCCTGCTTTTGAACTTGTAGAGATGACACCAAAGCAGTTATTTGAAGTAAATAAGAATGAGCAAACTCCTATCTTAAGGTTCAATGTATGCTTGGTTTTGATCTAAATAGTATTATTCTAGGTTAGATTTTTAAAAACACTCCCAATTTTTAAAATTACATGTTTGTGTCACATATGCACACACACGCACACACACCCCAGATAATTCTATCTGCATATATGTTAAGTAGGTCTGATTTAAAGAAATATCCCATAAGTCAATAGATACGCATATAAGCATGCCTGCTTATGGGAATGGAATCCAAAGGTGTTAGGCTTTTCTTAATTTTCAAACTTCGAAAGATGATCTAGAGACGGTCATTATGATGATCCTTCAAGAATTTCCTCCCTTATCACCCACCTAACTGCTGTTTCTTTCAAGGTCCTGTATCATTCAATGATTTACCCAGTGATGCATCGAACTGAGAACATTTGTTCAGTGTCCAATGTGGCAGGACTTGGGTTACAAGATAAAGGGAAGCTAAGCGTGGGCAGGATGTTTTGTCTTTGGATTCGTTTCTGTATCCCTAACACCTAGAACAGGGGTAAGCAGATAGCAGATGTTCAAAAAATATTAGCTGGATGAAATTATTAACAAAGAATAAATAAGTAACACAGCATTCTTGTCTCCAAGGAGAGAATATCTTGGTTTGTGTTTTCAAGAGAAATAAATTTAAAATAAATAATTAAAGATGTCTAAACAAATTGTCTTGAGATATATATATATATATATACACACATACATAAAAGACATAGGACACTTACAATGCCTAACTAGCGTAGTGGTTAAAAGCTCGGCTGCTAACCAAAAAGGTCTACAGTTAAAATCCACCAACTGTTCCTTGGAAACCCTATGGGGCAGTTTCTACTCTGTCCTATAGGGTTGCTAAGAGTTGTAATCCACACAATGGGAACAGGGTTTTTTTTTTTTTTTTTAATTGTTGTAATTAAATGAAGTTTACATTTCAAGTTAGTCTCCCATACAGAAATTATTATTTTTTTACATACATTGTTATGTGACCCCAACCGCTCACGCCATTCTGAGACAGCACACTCCTCCCCTCTGCCCCTGATTCCCCATGAACATTCA
>NW_004444142.1:1378628-1379948 GCF_000243295.1 Trichechus manatus latirostris
GAGGAAATAAACTTCTCTTCGTTAAAACCATCCACTTGTGGTATTTCTGTTATAGCAGCACTAGATGACTAAGATACCCACCAACAGTGTATAAGTGTTCCAGTCTCTCCACAACCTCTCCAGCATTTGTTATTTTGTGTTTTTTGGATTAATGCTAGCCTTGTTGGGGTGAGATGATATCTCATGGTTGTTTTGATCTGCATTTCTATAATGGCTAATGATTGTGAGCATTTCTTCATGTGTCTGTTAGCTGCCTGAATGTATTCTTCGGTGAAGTGCCTGTTCATATCCTTTGCCCATTTTTTAATTGGGTTATTTGTCTTTTTGCTGTTGAGGTATTGGAGTATCTTGTCGATTTTGGAGATTAAACGCTGATCGGATTTGTTGTAGCAAAAAATTTTTTTCCCAGTCTGTAGGTTGTTTTTTACTCTTTTGGTGAAGTCTTTTGATGAGCATAAGTGTTTGATCTTTAGGAGCTCCCATTTATCTTGTCTCTCTTCTGGTGCTTGTGCATTGTTACTCACGGTTTGTATTGTGTTTATGCCATGTATTAGGGCTCCTAGTGTTGTCCCTATTTTTTCTTCCATGATCTTTATTGTTTTTGATTTTATATTTAAGTCTTTGATCCATTTTGAGATAGTTTTTGTACATGGTGTGAGATATGGGTCTTGTTTCAGTTTTTTGCATATAGATATCCAATTATGCCACCACCATTTGTTAAAGCGACTGTCTTTTCCCCAACTAATGGACTTTGGGCCTTGGTCAAATATTAGCTGCTCATAGGTTTATAAGCTTATATCTGGATTCTCAACTCTGTTCCATTGGTCTATGTATCTGTTGTTGTACCAGTACAGGCTTTCTTGATTACCATGGCAGTATAATAGGTCCTAAAGTCAGGTAGTGTAAAGCCTCCCACTTTCTGCTTCTTGTTGAGTAATGCATTATTTATTCAGGGCCACATCCCTTTCCATATGAAGTTGGTGATTTGTTTCTCTATCTCATTAAAAAATGCTGGTAGAATTTGGATCGGGATCGCATTGTATCTGTAGATAGCTTTGGGTAGGATTGATATTTGCACTATGTTGAGTCTACCTACCCATGAGCAAGGTATGTTTTTCCGCTTACGCAGGTCTCTTTTAGTTTCTTGCAGTAGTGTCTTGTAGTTTTCTCTGTAAAGATCTTTTACATCTCTGTTTAGATTTATTCCTAAGTATTTTATCTTCTTGGGGGCTAGTGTAATTGGTATTGATTTGGTGATTTCCTCTTCAAGGTTGTCTTTGCTGTTTGGTGTAAGGGAATCCAATTGATTTTTGTGTGTTT
>NW_004444142.1:1388902-1408146 GCF_000243295.1 Trichechus manatus latirostris
GGGCTGGTGTTTCTGGAGAAGAGACTGTGTCCGCGGGAAGCAGAGGGGCCAAATGTGGGTGAAGAAGGGTAGAGAGTGGGAATGCATATATCACAAATTGCTGGTGCTCTGCAGCCTCTCAGGAAGAAGCAAAGGTGGTGCACGGAGCCAGGCACTCGAGTGAAAGGAGGGGGAGGTGGCGAGAGGCAAGTGAGAAATCAAAAGAAGCAGAAAAAAAAAAGCAGCACTAGCAGCCAACAAATGGCACCCAGAGAGCCACCCGCTCGGGTGTGTGGAATCCAAGCAGCCGGTGCTTCCCGGTCAAGAGACTGTGGCCGCGGGAAGCAGAGGAGGCCAAGCCAAGGCGAAGAGGTGTGGGGGGTGGGAAAGCGCACACCGCAAATTACCAGTTGTTTTGTCTCCCGCTGGATGCTCTGTGAGGCTGCTTTCTCATAACCCCGTTTGCTGGTCTCCAATAGGAGTCCAAGATGGTGGATCCGTGCTGCGTTAGCTGGTAGGGGACCTCTGCATGAATCTCTCCTCGCTCTCCGTTCTCTGTCAGTTTTCTCACTCCATTTGGTGCTTGGCTGATTTCTTTATATCTCCATTTGATGTTTTAGGGTTTCAGGATTTTTGTATTCTCTGTTCGGCTTAGTTTTTTGGATCTTTGCTGTGGAGGGACGGCGTGGTGCTTCTGCCTAGAGCGCCATTTTGCCAGAATTCCTCTATTAGCTAATATTTTGTTGAAGATTTTTGCATCAATGTTCATGAGGGATAGCGGTCTGTAATTTTCTTTTTTTGTGGTTTCTTTACCTGGTTTTGGTATCAGGGTTATGCTGGCTTCATAGAATGAGTTTGGGAGTATTCCATCTGTTTCTATGATCTGAAATACCTTTAGTAGAAGTGGTGTTATCTCTTCTCTGAAAGTTTGGTAGAATTCTCCAGTGAAGCCATCTGGGCCAGAGCTTTTTTTTTACTGGCAGTTTTTTAATAACCTTTTCAATCTCTTCTTTTGTTATGGGTTTATTGAGTTGTTCTACCACTGTTTGTGTTAATTTAGGTAGGTAGGTAGTTTCTAGAAATTTGTCCGTTTCCTCTAGGTTTTCAAATTTGTCAGAGTACAATTTTTCATAGTAATCTGTTATGATTCTTTTAATTTCAGTTGGGTCTGTTGTGATATCACCCGTCTCATTTCTTATATGGGTTATCTGTTTCCTCTCCTGTTTTTCTTTTGTCAGTTTGGCCAATGGTTTATCAACTTTGTTGATCGTTTTCAAGAACCAGCTTTTGGACTTGTTAACTCTTTCAATTGTTTTTCTATTCTCTATTTCATTTAATTCTGCTCTAATTCTTATTATTTCCTTCCTTCTGGCACCTGAGGGCTTCTTTTGCTGCTCTCTTTCTGCTTGTTCCAGTAGTAGAGTTAATGCTTTGATTATGACCCTTTCTTCTTTTTGGATGTGTGCATTTCTGCTATAAACTGACCTCTGAGTACTGCTTTTGCTGTGTCCCAAAGGTGCTGGTAGGATGTGTTTTCATTCTCGTCTGATTCTATGAATTTCTTTATTCCATCCTTAATTTCTTTTATAACCCAGTAGTATTTGAGCAAGGCACTGTTCAGTTTCCATGTGTTTTATTCTTTTTTCCTTGCTTTTTGTGTTGTTGATTTCCACTTTTATGGCTTTATGGTCAGAAAAGATGTTGTGTAATATTTTGATGTTTTGGATTTTGTTAAGGCTTGCTTTCTGGCCTAATATGTGGTCTATTCTGGAGAATGGGGAACCGGTTTTTTTTTGATTAAACAGTAAAAAAGGTTAAAAGTCAAAGGCTCTTTAACACTTAATCCCTTATTTATATAATAAGCTGCATGTAATTTTATACTTGTATCATATATATGTAGTTAATTCCTGTTCTGATATATAAAAATGTTACTTGGACTATTAACTAAATATTACATGTGTTTAGAGAGATACATGGAATATGTTTTAAAACAGGGGTTGGAAAATATTTTCTTAAAGGATCAGATGGTAATATTTTAGGCTTTGGATGCCACATGGTCTCTCTTGAAACTACTCAGCTGTGCCATTATACTGCAAAACCAGCAATAGACAGTATATCAATTAATGAGTGTGGATATGTTTCAATAAAACTTCATTTAAAAAAACAGAATGGAAGGGGAGATTTGGCCTATAGACTGTACTTTGATGACCTCTATTTTATAAAGTAAAAAAGCATTTTCCAGAGAATTTCTACTGTGAGAAATTTACTAATAAATAGTGCTTCTTCCAGATTCCAAAAAAAAAAAAAAAAGAGAAGAAATCCGTTGCCATCGAATCGATTCTGACTCTTAGTGACCCTATAGGACACAGTAGAACTGCCCCACAGGGTTTCCAAGGAGTGGCTGGTGGGTTTGAACAGCTAACCTTTTGGTTACAGCTGTATCTCTTAACCACTGTGCCACCAGGGCTTAAGATTAGATGAGTTAAAATATCTCTCTTTAGACGTTTCATGAATGTGCTGGCCATGCTGTGGGAAAAAAATAAAAACAAAAACTCACAGTGAGTTGATGTCATTTCCCAGAATTATTGCCCAGGGTTATACTTCCGTGCCTCCTCATTTTGGTTTATGTTACAGTTTTCATCTTGATTTCATTATGTGGTTTTCAGCATTTCTATTGAATTTTTGATAAAACTCAGATATCTCTAATCCTTCAATAATGCCACTGAAATACAATTTTAAGTTCTAGATTATCTACTTTAAGTGTCTTAGCCATTTTTGTAATGGGAACCACAAAATCAAGTTTTTCACTGCAATTTCAGTGTGTGATGACTGTTCTTTAGTATTCCCTCTCTCCTTTGGATTTTGAGTCAGGACAATTATTACCAAATTTTTCTTCTTCAGACGTGGCTCTAGAAGCCCCACTATTTTTCATGTTTCTCTCAACATTTTTTTTTGTTGTTGTTGTTAATGCATCATTGGCTCTATTTCCAGTTAGTGGTGTTTATGGTCTAGAGAACTATAGTTTCTGCATTGGAATACATCTAAGTGTATGGAAGATTGTGATCATGGTTTGACTCATGTCCAAATCCTGAAAATTGCCCCAAACAGAAGAGACACTCAACTTAGATCTTATCAATATAGATCTAAAAAGAGAGCTGTCTGTAGTAATCATTTATTCTTCCCTCCTAAAACTTAACCATAAACCCCTGCTCCCAGGTTTTTTCTTTCCTTTGGGATCCTGTTGGCTCTCCAGAATAACAGTGAGTGCCTGCCAAGTAGCATGCTTCAACACCCCATTAACTTCAATCTGTTATTAGCTAAGGAAGGAGCTCCTGAGTGGTGAAAATGATTCTCTAGTTGGAAGATAATGGAAATTCCAGTCCACCCAGAGGTGATTTGGAAGAAAGGCCTGGCAATGTACTTCCTAAAACTCAGCCTTTGAAAACTCTGTGGAGCACAGTTCTACTCTGATACACATGGGGTCACCATGACTTTGAATCAACTCAATGGCAATTGACTTATTTACTAAGGAAATAAAACACTGAACAGAAAGTTGATTTGTTGCTTCTCTCACTGATAACTCTGCTTCTTAGTATAAAAATCACAACCATATGCTTGATGCTTTCTGTATTATTCTTGACAGATGACAGTTCTCCTCATTGCAGTATAAGGAGATTATAGAATAGAGGAGGGGAAAAGGTTGAGGGGTTTCCACTAGAGAGATTACAAAGGATAAAGTCTAAAAGATGAAAAAAAAAAAATTGTCTACAACCAAGAAGGAAGTATTTATAATTCACAGTTAAAAGAATGAGGGACAGAATTAGTGGTGTCTATTATATTGTTTGATCCCTAGTTAAAGAAAATACTTTTTTCCCCTGATGGTTATGTGCTAGTACTAATCCCTGGACAACAATGTAGATCTATGAATGTGGCTTCATGGTGTGGTTGACCTGGGTCTTAATCCTATCCTTGCTTTGACACCTATTATTTGTGTGACTATGAACAAGGTACATAATTTATCTCAATACTGGGTACATATGTATAAAAGAGACAATAGTATCTACTCTATTCATACCATGGTGCTTTTAATGGACAAAAAATATAATATTGCAGTTTAAAGAATCTTGTCAGCCATATGAAAATAAATGATTAGAGAAACGTACAGCATGCAACAGAGTTTTCAAGTTTTGTTACTATGAAACCTAGCACTTTTTTTGAGGTTCATCAGGAGCTTCTGGTAGTATGGGAGAGAGACTAATGGGTGGGAATTGAGGTCTTTAGCTCCAACTCAGCTAAAGCTGGTCGGTTTGTTTTATAGTTTGGGGTTCTGAGTAAGATTTTATTCAAAAACGAACATCTGTTAACTTGAAAAATTAAAAACAACTTAGGTAAAAAAAATATTGAATTATGAGTTAGAAAATCCAGATTTGAGCCACAGGTTTGGAATTTCTTAGCTAATTAGCTATATGACCTCAAATAGTTAACCAAATCAATCTAAAAATGTCTATCAATTTACCCATGTTGTTGTCCTTAGGTGCCCTCGACTGGATTTCCATTTATAGAGACCCTATGTGACAGAGTAGAACTGCCCCATAGTTCTCTGCTGGATTAGCTCAGAATGTCATTTATCCTACTTTGAAGGAATAATACTGTTATCTCCTGCAGTTTTAGGCTCTCATTAGTACTAGCCACTTTGTCTAAGTTCTTTTGCATCCAAATTAAGTGTGCATTTCTGAAGCTACATAACTCTCCCACACAGATACATACACATTCATGGAAGAATCACCACCTGAATAAAATCTTTCAGAAATAGTATCAGATTATTTGTAGAATATGTTGATTACATAGAAATTTATTGTAAAAAAAAAAAAAAAGCATTATAAATTCAATTAATTCATGTCAAAAGTATTTTATTTAATATGGGTTGCCAATATAGACTTCATAACTCAATCATGAGAGGCAGTCTGTGAGCATTTTATCATAAAAAGTTAGCTAATCATTTTGAGCTGTATAAGCAGATTTGTTTATACCACCATTCTTTTTTATTTATACTATTTCTGAATGAAATCTATGACCCCTATCTATAGAGAACAATTATTCTCCCCTAAATTGAAGGTAACAAGCTTTGTAATAAATTTGAAACAAACGTTAAAAAATAGCAAAGATGGATAATTACCAGGAAGACGGACTCAAGATTTTTTTTCTAAAATTGATTTTTGTTTTGCAAATAATAAAATGAGTAAGTGCTTACATTGAGTGTTTATTATCTACTAGTCACTAAATGCAGCAATTAACATGGATTATCTCATTTAATCCTTGCAACAAATCTGCCAGGTGAATTTTAATACTATGATTTTACAGATGAAGAAACAGATTCAGAACAGTTAAATAAATTAATCCAGGTCTCCGAGCTCAGTCACTCTGCTTTCAGAGCTTGTACAAGGACTCTTCTGACATTTAATTGTTTTATGTCCAGCAGCTTGACATAGCAGGATATGTCACTTCAGGAGTTCATTTTATCCAACATCAGGGATTTCACTTGTTAAAATTAGCTATCTCGTGGGTAAAGAAAGGACTGCAATTTCTCTGTTGCCATTGTGAGCTATTGGTAGTGACTGAGGGATCACTGGTGAAGTTATTTGTGGAGCCAGTCAGAGCATGAGAGAGTTGAGAGACATGTCCTTTGATAGACGATATTGTCCCCTCAGAGAGTCGATTTCACTGACATGTGATATTGTGTTACATCTGCAGGCTGCAGAAGTATTTCATGTATTCTGTGGATGATTGTAGAGATTCTGGCCGACGTAGCTCACTGTATCTCTTGTGTCCAAAAACAACCAAAACTGAACTCATTGCCTTCAAGTCGATTCCAACTCATTGCAACCCTATAGGACAGAGTAGAACCGCCCCCCAGGCTTTCCAAGGAGTGGCTGGTGGATTCGAACTGCTGACCTTTGGGGTAGCAGCCGAACTCTTAACTACTGTGCCACCAGGGCTCCATCTCTTGTATAGAAGGGAGAAATGTTTTTAAAATCTTTGAAAGCTATCCATATACTGATCAGTGACTATTAGTATGGGTGTGTGTGTGTATGAGTGTGTTTGTGTGTGTCTGTGTGAGTGTGTGTGAATGCATATGTGAATGAGAATATGAGTGAATGGGTGTGTAGAAGTGAGTGGGAACGTGTGATTTTGTGAAACTGAGTGTGCTTGTTCTCATGGGCACAGTGAAACTATGCTTCTCTCTTTGATTTGGCTGGTAGGGTACCACGAGGGATTGAATTGTGTCCCCCGTAAATGTGTGTCAACTTGGCTAGGCCATGATTCCCAGTATTGTATGATTGTCTACCATTTTGTCATCTGATGTGATTTTTCTATGTGTTATAAATCCTACCTCTATGATGTTAATGAGGTAGGATTAGAGGTAGTTATGTTAATGAAGAAGGACTCAATCTACAAGACTAGGTTGTGTTTTAAGTCAATCTCTTTTGAGAAATAAAAGACAGAAGCAAGCAGAGAGAAATGGGGACCTCATTACCACCAAGCAAGAAGAGCCAGCAGTGAAAGTCCTTTTAACCAGGGGTCCCTGCACTGAAAAGCTCCTAGACCAGGGGAAGATTGATGACAAGGACTTTTCCTCAGAGCCTACAGAGAGAGAAAGTCTTCCCTCGGAGCTGGCACCCTGAATTCGGACTTCTAGCCTCCTAGACCATGAGAGAATGAATTTCTCTTTGTGAAAGCCATCCACGTGTGATATTTCTATTATTGCAGGGCTAGATGACTAAGATTGGTATGCAGAACTAAATTTTTGTTTTACCTCTTATAATAGTACACTAACACATGGTATATATTTTGTAAACTAATTTTACCTTTTACTTCGTCTTACAGGATAGCAATATTTAACCTATTCATCCTGATTTCCTTATCTATTTTTAACTTAGTGTATTATATTCATTTCTGTAATAAATTTATTTTTTTATCTGAGAGAAAACAGTAAATTTCTAAATCAATAAATAATTTTGTCTAAATGAAAGTAATAAAATTTCCTCTGAAGACAACTGAGGCAGGTGGAAAAAGTTTGTAAATTATTAAGCTTTATTCTAATGTAAGGGATCATTGCTTTATAATTCTTGTATACACTAAATTAACTCTATTTACAAATTTAGAATACATTCCTGAGCTCGAGCCTTTACTCAGCATAATTATTACATATTATTAGATTTTATTATTCCATGCCAGCAGACTAGAAGCTCTCTAGCAATAGTTAATGCTTTGGTCTTGAGGCAAAACTTCCTCTGAAAATCTCAGTTTTTGCTTTTATGGCCTTTTGAATGATTGAATGAGGCCCACCCACATTATCGATCACATCTACAAAATATCTTCACAACAACAACTAGATTAGTGCTTAATTAAATAACTGGATACTATAGCCTAGCCAACTTGACACATAAAGCTAGCCATTACAGGCACAGAGAAATTATAATTAACTAAGCCAATTACAAAGAGCTAACACTTGGATTAGCTAGGATTTTAAACCGGTCCTATTAGCTTGTTTGCATTATTTTGGCACATGCACTTGTAATTTTAATAACAGATATATTCTTCCCATTTCACTGGAAATATTATTTTATCATTAAGGGACTACAGTTTTTAGAGTATGTTTGTTTCCAGTTACATATTTTAATAATGATATTCAAATATTCCCTTATCCAGTTGCTTTTTAAAGTATCCATCAGCTAGGCTTAAATACAATATTTTCCCCCTTTTCAAGAAAGATATCCTACCTAATTTTAAGGGTTGAAATAAAATGGACCCCAAAAAGCGTATACTAGAATGTTTATAGCAGCATTATTTGTAAAGGCCAAACTAAAAACAAAAAATGGTCATAAACAATATAACAAAAAATTAAAATGTGGTATAATAGAATGTAACACAGCAGTGAAGATGATCTACAACTACGCACAAAAATACGACTGCATTTCACGAATATAACACTGTGAGAAAAAACAGATAAAATAGTATATACTGTATAATTTATTTTTTCGAATGATAAAATCAGGTAATGCAAAAGGAGGTTATGATCGTGGCTACTCTTGGGTTATTGACTGGAAAGGGAACTCAGGGAGGACCTCTGGGGTGCTGGTAGCTTTCTGTTTCTCAATACGGATGATAGTTGCAAAGGCATTGCCTTTGTGAAAATTCTCCAGGCTGTGCATTACGAACTGTGCACTTTTCCGTGTGTATATTTTACTTCGATAAAAATTAAAGACAAAGAAAATAATATTTGCTTAAACTCTATTTTATTCAGACATTTGCTCTGATTTGGAGTTAGGTAACTTAGATTGTTACCTCTCGTTCCCTGAACTGGACAATTCATTTATTGTCTCTCGGTGTCATTTTCACCATTCATAACTTGGGGGAAAAATCTACCGTGCAAGCTTGTTTTAATGATTAGAAATCCTCTATTTAAAGTGTGATTCCCAGAACCAGCACATAGTAGGAAGCAACTAGTAGAAAGTATCACCGTCAACATCACCACCACCACAACCATCATCATGACAATGATTGGTTCAAATAAATTTCTTTGGTATGCTATGAATAGAAAGAATTCTGATTTCATGAAAAACAATGATGCAAAGGAGAGTTGTTTCCCCGTGAGATTTATAAACACAGATTTCATATCGTTTCAAAAGTGTAAGCGCAGTAGTCTATGCCTTATTATAATAGCCTTTTTGCAAAAGTCAGGTAATGCCTGATAAACCTAGAAATGCTGGCCAAAGCATATTGATATTAATAGGAAAATATCAAGAACTCAGACTGAAAACATAAGTTAGTTGACTACCTCTTTGAATTTCACCTGTTTTCAGGTTAGTGTAATATAAGTAAAATATCAGCTGTATGACAGATTGTGTTTAGTTCTTATTAACACATTTTATGTGATATGAGAACAATCCTTAGGACTACAGCTAAAAGTGAGATTTGATTATCCCTTTAATTGCAGGGTAAACATAAAAGTAGTGTGTGGATTAATTTTACATGGATGCAGTTGACTTTAATAGTAGAATTATATAATGCAGCCAACCTAGAACATTTTATTTAGCATTTTAAAGCCCCTCAGGGACATTTAACTTTTTCAGGTTCACATACATTCAGTTAATAATGGTCTAAGGTCTCAGATTCTACATTTCACATTTGGCACCTCCCCTGTAAGTATATTTTAATAGGATTTACTACTACTCAAAAAACACTGATTATATTTTTAAATATCCTAAATGGAGGTATCCAGATTTGGTTATATAGATGAACATTAATGATAATATATTAATTTAAAATAAAAACAATTGTTTACCTGGTTGTGTGAATACTAATGCATGTTTAAAATGACTATCAAATGATACTACTTTGCAAAGACACGTCAAGATTTTGAAATTAAAAAAAATAATAATTTTTATCACTCCAAAATCTGTAAATCACCTATTTCTGTTTTTGTTTCTCCTAGTCAGGGTCTCAGATAACATTATAAAATGGTTAACTTTCACCATTTTTTCTTTTTAATCTCTTTTACTTTATGTTATAGATTGAATTGTGTCCCCCCAAAATAAGTGTTGTAAATCCTAACCCCTATATCTGTGGATAAAATCCCACCTGAGAATGGGTTTTCTTTGTTATGTTAATGAGACAGGATTAGTGCATGATGTGCCTTAAGTCAATCTCTTTTGAGATATAAAAGAGATTAAATAAGCAAGTGAGAGAAGCAGAGAGGGGGAAAGATTGATGTCAAGTCACATGAAGATCATCTAGGAGCAGAAGCTAAAAGAGACAAGGATCTTCCTCCAGAGTCGACAGAGAGAGAAAGACTTCCACTAGAGCTGGCACCCTGAATTGGGACTTTTAGCCTCCTAAACTGTAAGAAAATAAATTTCTCTTTGTTAAAAAAAGACACCTATTTGTGGTATTTCTGTGTTGGAAAGTAATGACAAATACTCCATTCAAAAAAAATCAAGAGAGATTTATTGAAGGTAAAGGCAGCTCAAGCTGGGGACACCTCAGATCTCACTAAGTAAAATGCAATGCTCGAGAGAACAGTCACTCAGGCATAAATATAAAGGGCTAAATCAAGAACTCAGGTTACAATATTCTGACTGGAAGTTGCCAGATCAGGGAAGCCGGAAGCAGGACAATTTGAATGCGGGGCACTTTGCAGTGATTGATTGGAAACAAGAATATAGGCTATTTGGATTGATTAATTTAAATACATGACTAATAGGGTTTTACAGGGTGGTCGTAAGGTAATTATCTTAAAACATTTCCTGAAGGCTGCTGAGGGGATTTCTGATAAAGGTCTTGTGTCAAGACCCTCCCTTAGGAACATTCTTTCAATGTCTTTAGTTTAATCACAGAAAAAAAAAAGAAAAAGAAAAAAATGTTTACTTTGTTATATACTTAAGTTTAAGGGTTAATTGTCACTAGGGTAAAAGCAGAAATAACAAAATGGAGTCAGGCCCAAGTATGAACTATCCTTTTCAGATACACCAGGCACCTCAGTTTTTAAAGCCCTTATTCATCTATTATAGCAGCACTAGATAACTAAGACACTTTACAACCATGCAATTCATATTTCTTCTGCTACCAATTAGCATATGTATACTGGTGAAAAAAGAAACCCTGACTAACAATTAAATTCAAAGGTCATGTGCTTCTAAAATATTAAATTATATGCCAAATCCTTATATCAAGAAGTAATCACAATCACCACAAAGCACAAAGACACTTAATTGCAAAAGGCATTACCAGGAGTTGATAATTCACTTTTGAAAATAGTAGGCAAATGTTTTATTTGAAAGGGAAATTACACTTCTAATTACACACATATTATCTTTTTTAGCAAAATATTCAAGGAATGATTTTGAATTCTTTGAATCATTTACATTATAATTTTTAAGGAAGTCTTAATTTAAATATTTTCATTCTGTAATACAATGCATCTGTAGTACTAATTTTAAAACAAAACAAATTAAAACGATAATTACTATTCCTTTTACCAGAAAAAAAAAAAGATGATTATAACCTATCTTCAACATCTCTTGCTTAAAAATTGAGTGTGTTAGGAGGATGTCCATTTAAAAGATTTTGTGTGTGTGAGATTTATGTTGGTGCTGTTATTATTTTTATTATTAGGGATACTTACAATATTTTCAATTATTTCACAATATTACAGCATTTTATTTTCTTAAATCTGCATTCCTAAAGTCTGTGTGATTGTAATTGCATTTTTTACCAGAAGGATTTATCACAGAGTGTAGTAACATTATCTCTTATAAATACAAATTGGCACATACAGATGGAAAATAGCAGAGCCAAGTGAAAAGAAATTATCAGAAATGGAAAAAAAAAAAATCTTAGCTCATTCTCAATGGTGCTATAAAGAAACAAAGCCATGAACTGATTTTTTTTTTTTAATTCATTTTTTATTCGTAACTTAGAAACTTTGGAGATAAAAAACTTACAGCTAGAAGTCAACATAATGATATGGTTTTCAGATATTTCTTGGTTTTTCTTAAACTAAAACTAATAATTAACAGCTTTTCATTTATCACTTAAGAGTTTCAACATAGATATCTTTTTTACCTCCCCGTTTGTGAGGTATTGTCCCAAACTATTGAGATGAGCATTTTTATCTCTTGTGGGCTTTTTATTTATTTATTTATTTTATCAATTTGGTATTTTTTTTGGACTCTTGAAAGCTTTTTATTTTAATTGCATATTCTATTGCTAAGCCTTTCCTTTCATTTATAATGAACTACTTTTTTTAACAACACAAGTAAGGCTCTGAGGAACAAGGAATGAATTTGCTCATTACTGCTGGTTGAAAAGCATTATGGATGCACAGCTTTCTCAGACAAGGGTAAATGATTTCCTACATGCCTCAACCTTTCATATTCTATACTCAACTCCCAGAACAATGGATAGCTAAAAATACCCACAATCCCTAAACAGCAGAGACAAGTTTCTGGAGGAAGTACTCATTATTTTCTCACCTCTTGCTGCTAATCTCAGTGGATAGAAATTCTCTTTTCTCTAAGAAAGAACTTAGACATGTATGTAGAACACAGAAATTGAAGACAGAAGAATGGATGATTTTTCTTGCCTTTTGACATGCACTGTCAAAACGCGAGATTACTTAGAGGCACAGTGGTTAAGCCCTCAGCTGCTGAGAGGTTGGTGGTTCAAACCCACCAGCTGCTCCAGGGGAGAAAGATTGGAGTTTGCTTCTGTAAAGATTACAGGCTAGGAAACTGTATGGGGCAGTTCTACTTTGTCCCATGGGGTCACTATGAGTCAGAATCGATTCTATGACTATGGATTTTGGTCAAAACGCAATACGTGAGCAAGACTAATTATATCAAAAATTGAGGACCTGGCACATAGAGGTTAATAGCTTTATCTCTGAGTGGGTCACTTAGCTTTGTTCTGGAACCACAGAATGAACTTCTAACCCTTGCCAACAAATATTAACTATGACATTATTTGGGAACTAAAACGGCCTTGAACATATATAGTTCAGGCTCTTTGATTTTTTATCTGAGGTCTAGACGGGTTGTTACTTGCCTCAATTCTAAAGTTTATTCCGGGCAGTGTAAGGGCTAGAACCTTGCTCTGTTTTTACTCAGCACAATCTTAGACTTGTTTTGCCCAGAGGTCCAGGAAGGATTGAGTAAAAAAAAAAAAGAGAGGGAAAGAAAGATATCATCACAATTATTTGTTAATACAAAATCAAGAACATGTGCCTGCCATGTCTTGAGGCTATAGTAATAGTTATCTATTCTTTCCTTCTGTCATTCATTGAGAAGTGGCTCTGAAGCTCCTATAATGAGCTACGCACTGTTGCTAGGTGTTGGGAGCAGGGAGATAAATCAGATTCCTGACCTGGAGGAACTCATAATTGATGGGGTTGCTTTTACAGATCATGGAGTTGTTTGCTCAGGGTTTTCTTAGGAGGTGAGTTGGGTTTTCTTTGGAGAACTCATTACTGCTGGTGCCCAAGTTGTGAATTCTCACTAGCTTGCTTACATGAGAACTATTGGGGAGAGCACAATGTCATAATTATTCATATAAATCTTTTTACTCTAGGATGGAAAATAAGCAGTTGGGCGCCTTCTATATTACTCAGATGCTTCAGAGAGTCCAGCATTATTATTATTAGTATTATTGTTTTATAGACAAAAATGTAAGTAATTTGCTTAAAGTCTCCCAAAGGGTTAGTGGTAAAAGTATGAGTAGAACACAGATAATAAGACAACAGGCTCTGTGCCTTTCCTACAACACTATTCTGATATCAGGTAATGCTAATGCCTCCTGATGTATCTGCTACTTTCATAACAAAATTATGATTTTCATTCAATTAGAGCAATATGATTCAACAGTAGCATCCATTAATTTAAGGCTCACTTTTCCAAGTTTATAGTGAGCACCTCATTGCAACCCTATAGGACAGAGTAGAACCGCCCCCCAGGCTTTCCAAGGAGTGGCTGGTGGATTCAAGCTGCCAACCTTCTGGTTAGCCGCCAAGTTCTTAACCACTGTGCCACCGGGGCTCCTCTATCAAGGCAGTACCCATAATCTAGAAAAGCAGTAATTTCCTTTTTATTTCTCTCTTCGAACTTCCTCTCTCATATCTCTAGATGGCTTGACTAAAATAATAAAGCTAGTGGGTAACAGAACTGAGATTCAAATCCAGTTCTGTCCTCTCCCCACTGGACCACATGGTCGAAATTTAAGCCCAAAGTGTTCAGTAATCCAGCAAGCTAACTTCCTAACTTTTAGTAAAAAAATAGGGATGGAGAAATTTCCATGCATGCCCATTCCTGTTCCACAATATATTTGCTACATCTTTTCATCACCACAATCATCAAAATGAGTTGAATAATTACTCTATGTCATTCTGTGGACTCCCTCCTTCACCCCATTTGAACTGATAGAACCTAAAATCTCTAGGTTTAAGGAGACATTAGAACACTGCTTCTCAAATTCGGCTGCCTATTGCAATCACCTGAGGAGTTTTAGAAACATCCACCCCCAGAACCCTGATTTACTTGTTAAGGGTTACTGCCTGGGCACCAGAACTTTAAAACAAACAAACAAACAAACAAGAACAACTTGTGGAATCATTCTTTGTTGTTGTTGTTAGTTGCCAGCAAGTAGATTCCAACTCATGGTGACCCCACCAGGTGTGCAGAGTAGAACTGCTGCATAGGGTTTTCAAGGCTGTAGCTTTTTGGGAGCAAATCACCAGGCCTGACTTCCAGCGTGCCTCTGTGTGGGTTCAAACTGTAAATTTTTCGACTGGTAGTCCATCACGTAACCTATCAAGCCACCCAGTGACTATGCAACAGTGATTGAGAAACGCTGTATTAGGGAAAAAAAAAAAAAACAACTAACTCACTGCCTCTTTTTCAAATGAGGCAAGTGAAGTATAGAGAGATTAAGTGATTTGTCTGAGGTTAAACAATGCAGTTCACGTGAGTGATTAGTCGAGTGATTTCTGAATTAGAGATTGGCCATTCATGTGGATAAAACTAGGTAGGGTTTCATGACTCTGCCTCCTCTGCAAAGCTGCTATACCCAAGGAAAGAGAAAATCCACACCTTTCCTAGGATATTACAGTCTCCCCTGATGTTCAATAAAATATTGATACTTTCCATTTGCATCATGCTTGTAAGTACTTTCAGATCTCATTTACTAAGTACATTTATTAAGTACTTTTGTTAGGTACTTTCAGATCTATTATATAATTATTTTTGCACTCTTGAGAATTATTTATTGATCTAACTCTTTATAAAGTTCTATATGCATTAATCATTGAGTTAGGATTTTAATAAATTCAAATAAATATGATTAAGAGAGATTGTAGCTCTTAGTCTAGACGCCTACACAGTACATGAGATTAATAAGAGGATGGGATATGGAATCAGCTAGTGTTGAGTTTAAGTCTTGACTGTTCCACTTATAAGCTGTGTGGCACTGGGCAAGTCACTTGACCTTTCTCAGTCTCTGTTTCCATGTAAAGGGTTATAACCATGCTATCTATGATGATAAAGGTTAGCTCTTATGAATGTATGATACATAGGTGTGTGGTGTATTGATGGTTCAAAGGAGGGAGTGATCACTACTATGTGGCTGGAGGTGGTTAGAAAAGTTTTTATAGAGTATGTAGCAAAGTGAATTGAGTTTTAATAGAGGAGTTGATATGCATAGGGTATGTATTGTCATTAATATGTTTAGGGTACAATTTCTAAGTAAAGAAACTGAGACTCCGAGAACTTAAGCCCCATGCATAAGATGTCCATATTCTTGGATTCAGAGAAGAGCTCTGATTAGAATCAGTCCTCTCTCCACAATTATTTACACGTAGCCCTAAGAACAAGCCAAAGATCTCCTCCCATCCAATTCCACATAAACATTAAAATTATTAACTAGACACTACTCTTACCCAAGTTGGGTTGAAAAATTTCTACAAAGCAAGCATATTCCAATGGTGCCAAGCCCACTAACTGAATCTTCCAGGTGTGGGGCTTCCAGAAATCGGAACCACCCCCTGGTAACAGAGCAGAGATAAGACTGCAATGTGAGTTAATGAAATGTACACTCTCTGCAGTCTCTTTTGGGAATAGACAACCAGTACAGGTTACCCTTAGAGACATGCTTTTGAATTGTAAGTACCGGTGGGCCTTTCTTCTCTCCATAGTGTCTAAGAAACATAGCATTATCTTTGTCTGTGATTGAGAGAGAACATTGCTGTTTCCATGCATGTTATCCAGTTAAATGACTCTGGGCAATTCTCCTAAATTCTCCTATCATCATTTCTTTATCTGAAAAAAACAATGGATACCAGATATTTTATAGCGTCAACACGAGTATTGAATACACCAAAGCATACAAAATTATTTTATAAACTATAAAGTTCTAATTAGGGTTCATAATCCTGCTTTCATTCGAAGTACAATAGTTGATCATTCCAGGGCAGATGGAAGGCAGTACACGTTTCTTTAGGGTAAACGTTTCTGTTCCAGTGAAGCTCAGTGACACTACATTTTGTTACATTTTTTTCACTCTGACGTGGTATTGTAAGCAATTAATGCTAAATCCTTGGTCACATGAGGTGATGGATGATTACTTAATTAGAAAGTCATTCTCTTTCTTTCTTTTTAATCTGTAGGAAAAAATATTATCTGCTTGGTTTTATGGGAAAGTTCATTGTTTCAGGCTAAATGGGAAGCTTGTAAGAAAGATAGAACAGATGGAAAGCAGTGAGGGAGCCAACCAAAAGTATTTTGGAAAGCTTCGGAAAGATCTAGGAAGTAGAAGGAATTTCTAATGGGATCCTGGGCTCCAATTTTCTGTTCTCAATTAGTTAATGCATTTCATTCTATCATCAACTACAGCCCATAAAAAGCATGCTATTACTTCCCATCAGGTCTGCTTTTCCTCTCATGGAATAGGATCCCAGAGGGGAGAATTAAAAAAAAAAAAAAAAAAATTGCTTATCAGAAACATAGGATGTATGTGCACTGAAAAATACTACTGGCAGCAATTCTTCCCCTTCATGGGGGGGAAACAAAAAAAATTTCCTACATCTTTCGAATTTGAGACCAACTTGTAAATGAGCTAATGGCAGAGGGCCTCAGGGAGAGGCCAGATATCTACATGAATTCATTGTCTGTCTGTTTTTTTTTCCTGCTCCTATCTCGCTACACGAACTACTCTTCTTATTCTTTGCCTTCATTTTTGAAATACAAGTTAAAATTTACAAATCAGCAATCAAAACACATAACTCTATGTGGAAAAGTAGTAAAATGCCAGCAATTATTATGGGAGATGACCTCTTTTGCCTTAATAGCCAGACCTTAAGTCAAATACCAAGTAAGCAAGTACGTAAGAACTATTTGAGTGTTTTTCTTTTAAGGACCAGACAGAACACTGGATGTTTTGGTTAATACAAATGTCTATGTCTTTACGATTTCCTCTGCCTTCATCAATGACACATTGTCTATAAATAGCCCTTTGCCTAAGTGGAACTAGTAGAACCTAAGAATACACAGGGATCGTCTAGCTAATTTTAATTTCCTAGATGAGGAAATGGAGGTCAGATTAAGTGATCTGTCATAGCGTAAATGACTAGTTTAGGATAGCCATCTGAATTATATTAAAGTCCTTTTGTTTTTCATTAGGTGTGTGTCAAAATGATTAGAATATGCTACTGTACTTTCGTCTAACACTTTCAACCTAACCCACAAAAGTCATTTAACAAAAGAAATGGTAAGCAGTTTCCATCATTGACACAAATCTGTATTTCTCAATTAAGAATCTACTCCAAAAAATGCACTAAGGGGAGGAACAAAAATATGAAACAATGAATTTTCTCCAAGGTGTAATTACATAGATTTTCTTAAAAGTTTTTTTGTTTGTCCATCTCTACCCTTTCTGATTCTAGACTCTAACTACGTTTGTGACTAGGCCAAATAAGCCGGTTGGTAACAATAGTTTCTAAATCAAGATGATTCTATATTCCCAGCCCACTTGGGTTCTAACCGCTGGTATGGACATATAAGTTTATTTTCTTTTTTCACTTTTTTTTTTACTGTTTTACTTTAGGTGAAGGTTTACAGAACAAATAGTTTCTCATTAAACAGTCAGTACACATATTGTTTTATGACACTGGTTAACAACCCCACGGCATGTCAACACTCTCCCTTCCCAACTATTTTTTTTTTTGGTGAAAATATACATAGCCAAAGATACACCATTTCAAAAATTTCTACATGCACAATTCGGTGACATCAATTACGTTCTTCCAGTTGTGCTGCTATTCTCACTTTGGACAAAGGTTTACAGAACAAAATAGTTTCTCATTAAACAGTTAGTACACATGTTGCCCTATGACAATGGTTAACAACCCCACTACATGTCAACACTGTCCTTACTCAACCTTGGGTTCCCTATCACCAGCTTTCCTGTCCCCTTCTGCCTTCTAGTCCTTGTTCCTGGACTGCTGTGCCTCATTAGTCCCGTTTTGTTTTATGGGGCTGTCCAATCCCTGACTGAATGGTGAACCTTGGAAATGACTTCACCATTGAGCTAAAAGGGTGTCTGGGGGCCATATTCTTGGGGTTTCTCCATTCTCTTTCAGCCAGTAAATCTGGTCTTTTTTGTGTGTGTTAGAATTTTGTTCTACATCCTTCTCCAGCTCTGTCCAGAACCCTCTGTTGTGATCCTGGTGAGAGCAGTCAGTGGTGGTAGCCGGGCACCATCTATCTGTACTGCACTCAGTCTGGTGGAGGCCTTGGTAGCTGTGGTCCATTAGTCCTTTTGACTAATCTTTTCTTTGTATCCTGTTCTCTTCATTCTCCCTTACTCCCAGAGGGGTGAGACCAGTGGAGCGTCTTAGATGGCTGCTCACAGGCTTTTAAGACCCCAGACTCTACTCACCAAGGTAGAATGTAGAACATTGTCTTTATAAACTGTGTTATGCCAGTCGAGCTAGATGTTCCCCCAGACCATAGTCCCCACAGCCCTCAGGGAGTTTGGATGTGTCTATGGAGCTTCCATGACCTTTCCTTGTACAAGTTGTGCTGATTTCCCCAGTATTGTATACTGTCTCACCCTTCACCAAAGATATCACTTATCTATTACCTATTTAGTATTATTTCCCCATCACCCACCTCATCCCTCGTAACCAACAAAGGTTATCACTTTTTGTGTGTAAACTTTTTCATGAGTTTTTACAATAGAGGTCTCATACAATATTTGTCCTTTTGTAGTTGACTTATTTCACTCAGCATAACGTCCTCCAGTTTCATCCATGTTATGAGATGCTTCACAGATTCATCATTGTTCTTTATCTTTGCGTAGTACTCCATTGTGTGTATGTACCATAATTTGTTTATCCATTCATCTGTTAATGGGCATGTAGGTTGTTTCCATCTTTTTGCTATTGTGAACAATGCTGCCATGAACGTGGGTGTGCATATGTCTATTCGAATGATGGCTCTTATTTCTCTAGGATATATTCCTAAGAATGGGATTGCTGGATAGTATGGTATTTCTATTTCCAGCTTTCTAAGGAAGCTCCATATAATTTTCCAAAATGGTTGTATCATTTTGCGTTCCCACCAGCAGTGCGTAAGAGTTCTGATCTCCCCACTGCCTCTCTAACATTCGTTACTTCCAGTGTTTTTGATTCTTGCCAGTAATGCTGGGGTAAGATGGTA
>NW_004444142.1:1408246-1441504 GCF_000243295.1 Trichechus manatus latirostris
CTCTTTTGGTGAAGTCTTTTGAAGAGCATAGGTGTTTGATTTTTAGAAAATCCCAGTTATCTAGCTTATCTTCTGGAGTTTGTGTATTGATGGCTATGGTTTGTATCCTGTTAATACTGTGTATTAGGGCCTATAGAGTTGGTCCTATTTTTTCTTCTATGAACTTCATAGTTTTTGGCTTTATATTTAGGTCTTTGATCCATTTTGAATTAGTTTTCATACATTGTGTGAGGTATGGGTCCTGTTTCAATTTTTTGCAAATGGATATCCAGTTTTGCCAGTACCATTTGTTAAAAAGACTGTCTTTTCCCAATTTGATGGACTTTGGGCCCTTGTCGAAGATCAGGTGACTGTAGGTGGATGGAGTTACATCTGGGTTCTCAATTCTGTTCCATTGGTCAATGTATCTGTCATTGTACCAGTACCAGGCTGTTTTGACTGCTATAGCTGTATAGTAGGTTTTGAGGTCAGGTAGTGTGAGTCCTCCAAATTTATTCTTCTTCTTCAATAGTGCTTTACTTATTCGGGGCTTCTTCCCTTTCCATATAAAGTTAATGATTATTTTTTCCATCTCTTTGAAGAATGTTGCTGGTATTTGGATTGGGATTGCGTTGTATTTGTAAATTGCTTTGGGTAGAACTATCATTTTCACAATGTTGAGTCTACTTATCCATGAGCATGGTATGTTTTTCCATTTGTGTAGATTCTTTTGGGTTTCTTGCAGTAGTGTTTTGTATTTTTCTTTGTATAGGTCTTTATAAGTTTATTTTCTTGATAGCTATTTCCTCAGTCATTGACCACCAATCCACAAAATCTCATTTCTGATGGTGAATGGTTTTATCACATGAAATGAAAGGGAGGAAAGGGAGAGGGCTAAGCATTCTCTTTGAGTCAAGCAATGACGGTGTTATGGATTGAATTACATCCCCCAAAAATGTACGTCAAATTCGTTAGGCCATGATCCCCAGTACTGAGTGATTGTTCACCATTTTGTCATCTGATGTGATTTTCCCATATGTTGTAAATCCTACCTCTATGATGTTATTGAGGCAAGATTAGAGGCAGTTATGTTGATGAGGTAGGACTTAATCTACAAGATTAGGTTGTGCCTTAAGTAAATCTCTTTTGAGATATAAAAGAGAGAAGTGAGTGGAGAGACATGGGGACCTCATATGCCAAGAAGTAAGAGCCAGAAGAGTAGTGCATCCTTTGGACCCAGGGTTCCTGTGCTGAGAAGCTCCTCCACAGAGAAAGATTGATGACAAGGACTTTCCACCAGAGCCAACAGAGAGGGAAAGCCTTCGCCTGGAGCTGGCACCCTGAATTCAGACTTCTAACCTTCTAGACTGTGAGAGAATACATTTCTCTTTGTGAAAGCCACCCACTTGTGGTATTTCTGTTACAGCAGCACTAGAAAACTAAGGCAGACAGTGATGGATTCCTTCACAGTATGCTACTTACAATATGTAAAATAGGTCACTAAAATAAAATAAAGGAACCCACCCAGTGGCTCCAAGGGAGAAAGACCTGGTGATCTGCTCCTATAAACATTACAGCCTAAAAAATTCTGTATCACATGGGGTTGCTATGAGTTGGAATCAACTTGACAACATCTAACAACAACAACTCCCAATTTTTGTATTTCTAGAAGCAACTTTCAATACTCTAAAATTGCTCTTGCTGACCTCTGGTATTTGCCTCTTAATTTCTAAATAATACGTTCAAATTATTTTCCTTTGATTTTTCACTTTTGGAAAAAATCTAGTGACTTCCTATTAGGAAGCTGAGACTATCATAATCTTTTACTTTATCCCAACAAACATATACGCATGAACTTCCCTTTCCCTTGCTCTTGGTAAAGTTATACCAAAATTTTTAATTGAATCATGCGTGTGTAATTGTTGCTATGTAAATATCCCCAAGTGATTCATGGAGTGTATGTTTCCTTTTTTTTTGGTTAACCTTTCTTTTCACTGGCTTTTATTTTCTCTGGGTCCATCACTATTCATCCCTAATGCACTGTTGTAAGTGAAATTTCCTCTTGTTAATTATAAATACCATTTTTTCTTGGAGATATCCCTTTTGGAGATGCTCATTTTCTTCCAGTATGGCTGCTACGTGGAAGTCATATTGGGATATCTTTTTACCATCACCTCGGAATTCTTGCCCTCACTCCTGTATGATAGATCACCAGTTTTCTAGATCTCATGTTTACCACTTTCTATGCTTACTCCTTTACCTTGATGGAGTATGGCCTCTAGAAGCTTTCTGAAGAAAAGGTGAGCGTGAGGGAAATGTTTTGAGATCTTGTATGTCTTTAAAAGCATATTTAGGTATAGTATAGAGGGTTCCTTCTTCCTAGTCTGTCTTAGTCTGGAAGCTCAGCTAAAACCTATCTGCCACTGGTGACCTGCTGGTATTTGAATATCAGTGCATATATTCCAGCATCACAGCAACACACAAACCCCCACAGTACGACAAACTGACAGACATGTGGGCTTCAGAAAATAATTAGCCAATCAGAACATTGTCTGATATAGTGCTGGAAGATGAGCCTCTCAGATTGGAAAGTACTCAAAATATGACTAGGGAAGACCTGTCTCCTCAAAGTAGAGTTGACCTTAATGATGTGGATGCAGTCAAGTTTTCAGGACTTTTATTTGCTGATGTGGCATGACTCTAAATGAGAAGAAACAGCTGCAAACATCCATTAATAATTGGAACATGGAATGTACGAAGTATGAATCTTAGAAAATTGGAAATCGTCAAAAATGAAATGGAATGCATAAACATCGATATCCCAGGCACTAGTGAGCTGAAATGGACTGGTATTGGCCATTTTTAATTGGACAATTATATGTTCTACTATGCCTGGAACGACAACTTGAAAAGGAATGGCATTGCATTCATCATCGAGAAAAACATTTCAAGGTCTCTCCTGAAGTACAACGCTGTCAGTGATAAGTTAATATCCACAGGCCTACAAGGAAGAGCAGTTAATATGATTATTATTAAAATATATGCACCAACCACTAAGGCCAAAGATGAAGAAACTGAAGACGTTTGCCAACTTCTGCAGTCTGAAATTGATCGAACATGCAATCAGGATGCATGGATAAATACTGGTGATTGAATGCAAAAGTTGGAAACAAAGAAGGATTGGTAATTGGAAAATGTGGCCTTGGTGATAGAAATGATGCCGGAGATAGCACGATAGAATTTTATAAGACCAACGACTTCTTCTCTGCAAATACCTTTTTTTCACCAACATAAATGGTGACTATACATGTGGACCTCATCAGATGGAATACACAGGAATCAAATCGGCTACATCTGTGGAAAGAGATGATGGAAAAGTTCAATGTCATCAGTCAGAACAAGGCCAGGGGCCAACTGTGCAACAGACTATCAATTGCTCATGTGCAAGTTGAAGCTGAAACTAAAGAAAATTAGAACAAGTCCATGAGAGCCAAAGTACAACCTTGAGCATATCCCACCTGAATTTAGAGACCATCTCAAGAATAGAGTTGAGGCATTGAACACTAATGACCGAAGACCAGACGAGTTGTGGAATGACATCAAGAACATCATATACGAAGAAAGCAAGAGGTCATTAAAAAGACAGGAAAGAAAGAAAAGAACCAAAATGGATGTCAGAAGAGACTCTGAAACTTGCTCGTAAACGTTGAATAGCTAAAGAGAAAGGAAGACATGATGAAGTAAAAGAGCTGAACAGAAGACTTCAAAGGGCTGTTTAAGAAGACAAAGTAAAGTATAATGACATGTGCAAAGAAGTGGAGATTGAAAACTAAAAGGGAAGAACATGCTTGATATTTCTCAAGTTGAAAGAACTGAAGAAAAATTCAAGCCTTGTGTTGCAATATTGAAGATTTCTACTGGGAAAATATTAGATGAATCAGGAAGCATCCAAAGAAGATGGAAGGAATTCATGGAGTAACTATACCAAAAGGAATTGGTCGATGTTCAACCATTTCAGGAGATAGTATATGATCAGTAACTGATGGTACTGAAGGAAGAAATCCAAGCTGCACTGAAGACATTGGCAAGAAACAAGGCTCCAGAAATTCAGGGAATACCAATTGAGATGTTTCAACAAATGGATGCCATGCTGGAAGTGCTCACTCATCTATGCCAAGAAATTTGGAAGACAACTACCTGGCCAACTGACTGGAAGAGATCCATACTTATGCCTATTCCCAAGAAAAATGATCCAACTGAATGTGGAAATTAGGGAAAAATATCATTAATACCACAAGCAAGTAAAATTTTGATGAAGATCATTCAAAATTGGCTGCAGCAGTATATCAACACGGAACTACCAGAAATTCAAGCTGGATTCAGAAGAGGACTTGGAACGAGAGATATCATTGCTAATGTCAGATGGATCCTGGTTGAAAGCAGAGAATACCAGAAAGATGTTTACTTGTGTTTTATTGACTATGCAAAGGCATTTGACTGTGTAGAACAAAACAAATAATGGATAACATTGCAAAGAATGAGAATTCTAGAACACTTAATTGTGCTCATGAGGAACCTGTACATAGATCAAGAGGCAGTCGCTCGAATGGAACGGGGGATACTGCGTGGTTTAAAGTCAGGAAAGGTGTGTGTCAGGGTTGTATCCTTTCACCATACTTATTCAATCTATATGCTGAGGAAATAATCCGAGAAGCTGGACTATATGAAGAAGAACAAGGTAACAGGATTGTAACAGGACTCATTAGCAACCTGTTTTATGAGGATGACACAACCTTGTTTGCTGAAAGTGAAGAGGACTGAAGCACTTACTAGTGAAGTTCAAAGACAACAGCTTTCAGAATGGATTACACCTCAACAGAAAAAAAACAAAAATCCTCACAATTGGACCAATAAACAACACCATGATAAATGGAGAAAAGATTGAAGTTGTCAAGGATTTCATTTTACTTGGATCCACAATCAACACCCACAGAAGCAGCTTTCGTTGCATTGGGCGAATCTGCTGCAAAAGACCTCTTTAAAGTGTTAGAAAGCAAAGATGTCACCTTGAAGACTAAGGTCATCTGACTCAAGCCATGATATTTGCATATTCATGCAAAAGCTGGACAATGAATAAGGAAGACTGAAGAAGAATTGATGCCTTTGAATTGTGGTGTCAGTGAAGAATATTGAATATACCATGGACTGCCAAAAGAATGAACAAATCTGTCTCAGAAGAGGTAAAACCAGAACACTCCTTAGAAGCAAGGATTGTGAGACTATGTCTCAAGTACTTTGGACATGTTATCAGGAGTGATCAGTCCCTGGAGAAGGACGTCATGCTTGGTAAAATAGAGGGTCAGCGAAAAAGAGGAAGACCGTCAGCAAGATGGATTGACACAGTGGCTGCAACAATGGGCTCAATCATAGCAATGATTGTGAGGATGGCAGAGGACTGGGAAGTGTTTTGTTCCATTGTACCTTGGGTCACTATGAATTGGAACCAACTTGAAGGCACCTAACAAGAACAACAACAACATATGGCGTTGGAAAATAGTTGACTGCATTGTTCCATTGTCTTCCAATGTCTAGTGTTGCTTTTGAACATTTTGATGCTTTTCTAGTTTTACATCATTTGTATGTAAGACTTTTCCTTCTTCCTTTGTAATTATGTAAGACCCTTTTGTCCCCTCGGTTCCATGATGGTGTATGATTTGATATGGGTTTTTTTTATCCATTATTTTGGCACTTGGTTAGTAGGGTGACCAACTCATCCCAGCGTGCCTGGTATTGTCCTGATTTTAAAACAGTCTAAGTCCCACATTCTAAGAATCCCCTCAGTCCCAGGCAAACTGGGAGAGTTGGTCATAATATTGATCTGTTCCCTCAGTTTAAAACATCATAAAGTTCAGTTGCAGAAACTTTTTTAAAAAAAAATTATTTCTCTAATAATTCTATCCTTTTTCTTTTCTAATAACTCTTTCTAAAGCATATTTTTAAGGTGCTGTGTTTTTGGATTGAGGATGTAGTTGTCATATTATATCTTACCTTTCCTCCTTTCCTTTTCTTAAATTCTACTCCTCTCACTTTTTTACTGAATTTTTCATGTCTGTTATCATAATATTATTTTCTTCACTCTGAGTGTTTGCTTTTTCTATAACAATCCATTGGTGTTTAATGAATGTAATTTCTTCTCACATTTATAAGGAAACATCATTTTTCTACTGCTTCTAGCATTGTTTATTTTCTGTATTTAATACATGAGATTTTCCTGAAATGTATGATAGTCATTTCATGTCTGTCTCATTTAAGAGTGATGCCCTAAAAATCTATTAGAAAGGTAGGTGGACTGGATGAGTGAAGGTGATCTGGCTGGACTCTTTCTTAGACTTCCCCAACTGTCAGAGTCCAAAGATCTTTTTTCTTAAAGTAACTGGTTATACCAGAATAATTTTTCAGTTTCCTTCCTGGGAAGTATATGTCTGGCTGCCACATTGTTGGAGTCAAGTGGAGGAATCTTGGGGCTCTCACCATTTTGTATGTAGATTTTCACCTTAATCCTTTTTCTTGTGAGTATGGTTTCCTCTCCTTTGTCTGTTACCCCTGAGTTGAAAGTCTCTCTGGTTATTCTCATTGAAGAGTAAACCTCTAATATTCTGTGATGGTAAAGGAGGAGCAATTTCTAGTCTGAAGTGAGTAAGGGAGAAGATTTAGAGACTAAGTCTTTCTTACACCAACTCTCAAGCAATCCTCCTATCTATAGCACCACCTGCACTACCGTTTCCAGAAGCTCCTAGTGCCTTACATTTTTGAGCAGGTGGGGTGTTTTGTGTTATACATAATCTTTCAGCCTAGCTTTCCCAACTACCTTCTAAATGGTGTACTGCTCCAACTCAACCCATATCATTTCTCCAGAATACGGCCAAAGGGATCATCTCAAATTAATTCAAATCATGTTTCTGCTGAGAACCATTCAGTGACTTCTCAAAGCACTTAGAAGAAAATCCAAATTTATTGCATAATATGGAAAATCTTATACAACTTTCCCTTTAACTCAATTCGATGAACAGCATCCTTCTTACGCCAAGCTCTTTCCTGAAACAGGGTTTTCTACAGGGTATTCCCACTCTTTGGACTACTCTTTGAACACATATACATTTTACATATGGTTAGATCCTTCTCATCTTTCATGTATGAACTTCCCTTTCACCCCTTTGGTAACCATCTCCAAACAATTGCTCTGATTTTTCTACCCATTCCTAATTTCTACTTTAGCCCTTTGTTATTTCCTCCTTAGCACTAACCTCAATTTGTAATTATTTTCTTTATTTCTCTCAGGCAACAGTAGAGGGGCATTTGCATGACTAATTTAAATATGCAATGTAATTTTGATATCTATGCAAACCACATTTATCTTCCTGACCAATATGTACACCAGATTATTTTCAGGAAATTGCATTGGCTCATATTACTCAGAAGTTGCTACTTTCACACGATATATTGCAGCACATTTACTGGGTTACTGAGAGGCATTTTTATAAATAAAAACTAAACCACACTTGTCAAAATAAAAGAACAAAGTGTGATGAGAGTTGACTGTTTAGATTAGATAGTCTCTTCACTTGAGCAGTCAGAATAGTAACCTCAGGGGGTTAAAACTAGCACAGGAAGATAACTGATAGACATAAAGCAAATGAGAAGCAGGCTGAATGAAGTGCATTTACTGAACACAAGTAATCTAGAATATATTTCTGGCATACAAAATAAGAGAGAAAATAAAATTTATCCAAAATAAAAGGCAACATCAAGAACAAGGATAAAATGACATTAGTGCTTTTCATGCAAAATAACATTTGCATGTTATACCTTAGTAATTGCAATGTGCGAGATGCTATGATGCATCTATGCCTTTGGTGCTATAGGAGTCCCTGGGTGGTGCAAACAGTTAACCTGAATTTCAAGGCCACCCAGAGGTACCAGGGAAGAAAGTCCTGGTGATCTACTCTCCAAAAATCAGCCATTGAAAACCCTATGGAGCACAGCTCTACTCTGACACACACAGGGTTGTGATGAGTCAGAGCTGACTTCACAGTGACTGGTAAATTGTAGGGTGTTATAGGTCCGTACAGGAGAGACACCAAAACTTTAATGGGGGGCAGAGAGCCAAACCAATACAGTAGGGTGACAGCAAGATAAAAGTGTTTTGTAATCTAGATTTGGAAAGAACATCAGAAACTGTCAAGTATAACCCTTGGTTTTATTTTTAAATAAGGCATATGAGGTTCAGATAGGTGTAATGAGTTGCTCAATTCTTGACAACTTGACAGAAGCAGAACTGGGAGGAACTTTATATTTCCCAGGTGCTTAGTTCAGGGCTCTCCTTATTTCCATGATATCGTCTTCCACCACTCTATATTAATAATAGCAAAATCTTACTACCGTATTATATCCAGTGGGAGACTATCCCTGATGTCCTACCCTACCTCCTGTCGCAAGATTGAGTCAGGTACCCCACTTATACATTCACTTCTTGTAAACATTGGATTGTAATTTTCTATTTATTTATCTGCCTATGCAACCAGATCATCTGCTCCATGAAAGCAAGGATTATGTCTAGTTTGTTTATTATTGTTTCCCTGGCTCCTAAGAGTGTCATGTCCATAATATCCATTGTCATCGAGTCGATTCTGACTCATAGTGACCCAATGGAACAGAGTAGAACTACCCCATAGAGTTCCCAAGGAGTGGCTTTTGGATTCGAACTGCTGACCTTTTGGTTAGCAGACAAGCTCTTAACCACTGTGCCACCAGGGCTCCATGCCCGTGATAGGTAATCAATAAATATTTGTTGAATTAAGAAAAACAAAACAAAAGAACAAAGACAAAAGTTATGAACATACACTACAAAAAGGTAGATATATAAATGGTCAATAAGCATATAGAAAAGTGCTGAAAATCATTAGTCGTCAAGAAAATGCAAATTGAAACCAAAATAAGATACCACTACATACCCACCGGAAGGATAAAACTGAAAACACTGACAGCGCTTGATGTTGGAGAGGATGTAGAGCATCCAGAACTCTCTCTTGGTGAAAGAACTTTGGCAAAAGTTCTGGCAGCCTAAGTATTTGCTTCCTTTCGATGAAAAATGAAATACATGTCCCCAAAAGACTTGTACAAGAATGTTCATAGCAGCTGTATTAATAACAATCAAAGTCTAGAAACAGAGTAGGTGTTCATTAACAAGACAGTGATAAACAAATTGTAATACGTTAATTTAATAAAATACTACTCCACAATGAAAAGGACTGAATTATCAATCCAAACAATAACGTGGTAAATTTCAAAAGTAGTAGGCTGAGTAAAAGAAGCATTAAACAAGAGGGCCAACTGTATAATACTTTATACAAAGTTCTAGACTAGACCAGACTAATCTAATCTAAGCCAAACTTGTGGTTTCCTCTGAGGACATGGGAGCAGGAATGGCTGAGAAGGGGTCTGAGGGAACTTTACAGGGTAGAAGTAATGTTTTATATCTCAAGAGGGAATTGAATTACACAGATGGATGCATTTGTCAAAACTCAATGGAACACTTAAGATTTGTGCAGTGCATTGTGCATATATTTCACACCAAGCAAAAAGGAGCTACAAACTATAAATACTGATGAAGTGTTTAGAAATGTAGAGTACTGAGTTCTGAAACTTAGTTTGACATTCACACACACACACAAAGATTGAGTGATGAATAGATAGATAGGTAGATGGATAAATATATGACAATATAAATATAGCAAACTGTAAATTGTTGAACTCAAGGATATGTATAGAGATGTTAGAGGAGGTGGTACATTGGTTAAATGCTCAGCTGCTAACCAAAAGGTTAGCAGTTTGAATCCACCAGCGGCACCTGCAGGAGAAAGATGTGGCAGTCTGCTTCTGTAAAGATTTACAGCCTTGGAAACCCTGTGGGGCAGGTCTACTCTGGCCTATAGAGTCGCTATGAGTTGGAATAGACTTGATGGCAATGGGTTTGAGTTTATTTATTTATTTATTTAATATAGATGTTAAGGTCCCTGGGTGGCTCAAGCAGTTTGTGATTGGCTGCTAACCTGAAAGTTGGTGTTTCAAAGCCCCCCTCCCACCGCCACAGTGGCACTGTGGAAGAAAGACCTTGCAATCTGCTTCCACGAAGATTACAGCCAAGAAAACCCTATGGAGTAGTTCTATTTGTCTGGGTCACCATGAATTGGAATCAACTAAGTAGCAATGGGTCTGATTTTTGGTTTATATAGGTGTTTTACTTCTGCATATTCAGCCATTGGAACAATCTCTATTGAACAAAGTTCTACTCTGACATGTCAGGGTGCCATGAGCTGGAATAACTTGATGGTAACTGTTTTTGTTTTGTTTGTTTAAATAGATGTTCACGGTCAACGCTTCCAAATTTTATGTAGGTTTAGACACTTTCATAATAAAGGATTAGGGAAGAATCCAAACATTGTAAAGGAGTAAAAATAAAATAAAATAAAAAAAGAGTGAATCAATAAATTATAACTCAAAAAAAAAAAGTTTGGGAATTAGCAAAACACCAAATATAAGATTCAAAAAATTATAACAAGAGCATAGATAGAAGATTTTGAGCATTGACGTTCATAGCTGAAAAGCCCCAGGCTGGACTGGAATCCATGACAAATACCAGTTATCCCACAACTGCACTAGTGGGGCTTGGAAGGAAGCACGGACATTGCCTGACTTAAAATCTTTGCTGAAGCTTGGGCTACCCACCCATCTCCCTCACCCAACACTCAAAACCAGCAGACAATAATAGATGGCTTCGCTTTAGCTGAGTCCTAAATGAAAACAAATCCAGCCAGCAAGAAAAATACATCTCTGCCCTGTTAGGCTTCTCAGCTACTGCCTACAAGAATTTGGCTGCGGTGCAGGGAAGGAAGCCCCACAGTCTGAGAGCCTCTGTTTATAAAGAAAGACTCCTGTGCCTTTGAATTGGGAGCTTGCTGCTTCTACCTGTAGAGTTAAAGGAAGACAAATGGCTACTTTGCAAGAAGGAAGACCCTGTGTGAAATTCTGATCACCTGGGGAGCATCCCTGCTCTCTGAAACCTTGTTCAGTTTGGCATATGTTGGTCCTGCAGAGACTGAGATTATAGAAATTTTAAGGGGCCATTAGCAGGTCTAGGATCACAGCTATTGAAGTTAAATATAACACCCTGTTAAGTCACCAAGTCCCATTCCTTCTCCTACAAAGAGAAAGGGGAAAAACAGATTTATCTAGAAGCTGCCTTCAATTTCTCCTGATGGTCAGAGAAGCCACATAATCATTAGCATAATTCTTTAGTAATACAATAAAGAAATGGCTTTTGAACATTTGTAGAAGTATTTACAAAAAAAATAAATAAATAGAAAACATCTCTTTGAGTAATTACCAATTTTCAATTTGATTGACTGATTTTTTTAATTCCAAGTGTGCTGTAACCAAGCAATCCATTATGTGGTCAGGTTGATAAAGTTTCAGAATCACACTCGGAAGTCCAGAATTTAAGTCCTGGATCCAATACTTGGTAGGTTTTATTATCTCAGCCAGGTAATATTTCTACTGACATCAGTTTTATAATTTGACAAGTGTGACTGCTATGTCTATGTCATTTGGCATATTGAATTTGCAAGTAATCAAACATCCAACTCAAGCTAGCTTAAACAGCAAAATGTATTCATTAGCTCTTATTATTGAAAAGTCCACCGGCAGAGCTTGATCCAACAGCTCAAATGATAGGAAGAGGACTTTGTTTTTCTCTTTTTCGTGTCTTTTCCTCCCTGATTTTGGCTTCCTTCTCAGCATACTTATTTCTATCTTGATCCAACATGATTGCCCTTAGCTCCTGGAACTTTCTATTTCTTTAATTATTTTCAACCTGAAGTGCATTTCTTTAGATAGTTTAGGAGAAGAGGAAAGAAACTCCTTTCTCATAGCTGCCAGCAAACATCTACACAGGTATCACTGTCCCAAAGTGGGTTCCATGCCAATACCTGAATTAAGCTAACAGTTCCACATCTACAGCCTGGTTTGAAAGTGGCAATGACGGTAGTGTTGTAACTCAGAACCAGAAATTCAAATATTCACAAGGCTGTATTTTGACCATGTCCCCCTGGACTCAGCAGCTATCAGTTAGACATCATTGTCATTGATGTCTTAGATGGTATTTGTCTTTCAAAGTCTGGAACAAATGTAATTTCTATATTTGCCTTCTGTCATCCACAACTATATGTTTTTTTTGCATATGACTCTTGGATTCTTTTTTTTTTTAAATGCAAATTAAAAGGAAAAAAACCACTGCAATTATAAAAGCATTAAACTATGAGGTATAAAATAAATCTAGCTCTGATACAGAAGGGATTATATATTATCTTGAATTCAGAATTGTATATTTTTCATGATAAATATCAAATGGTTTCAAATGGATGTTGTACTTCTTGAAATAATGAATCACATTGGCTTTCTTTCTGTCCAAGCAATGCTTAGCACACATATTGTAACACTGGAGGTAACTAGTAAATGCTTGTTGAGTTGAGGAGTAAATCCATGAATTAATGAAGAATGAACCTCATTGTAAATGACCGGGACACGGTTAGAGAAGATAAGTTTGTTTTTGTTCAGTTATTTTTTTATTTATGCTCATCAATATACATCATACAACGTTTTATTTAATTTACAAAATTGTTAGTACATAACTACATTGAAATTGACTATATAAATGTGTAACATATGAATATATTTTATACAGAATGGGACTCCTGGCATACCCCTTACCCCACCATTCAAAGATATCTCTACATCCCAGAGAAAAATCAAATTACCAAAGAATTGTGGAGAAACTCAAGACATTAACAAGTATGCACTAAGAATGTTTAGTAGGATACCCAAAACATTGTGGAGGGCAATCTGTATTCATCCTTTTCTTATATTATTTAGAATCACGTCCTTTGGTCGAGTAAATAACATGAAATTAAACTTAAATGAACTGAATGCTCAGTAAATAGTCTACTGCATATAGTAGGAATTCAATAAATATTTGTTAAATTTAAAGCCAAGCTTTTATGAGCCATGCTAACTGTAATGAGCGAAGGCCTCAACTGAATTACTGTTAATGAAATGTTTTACTAGTTTTCACCCCACCAAACAAGTCCAAATTTATCTGATTAGTAGGCTCAAATAACCTTGACTTCCTTGTATCACTCCCCTCTACCATTTCAGATCTCAACAAGGGACTGAGTAGGAGTATTGGGGGTAGGGAAGGGGAAACGGTACTAGGCGATCCAGCTCTACTTCTCACTTCACAGCACAGCCTGTTGTATCATCATTAACGTCACTCAGAAGTGCTGCTTTATTTGGATAACGTGTCGGTGCACACACTGTGCAGAGTAGAGAGACAACACTCTTTGAACACTAGAGTAATTTCAGAATGCCCAAATATATTCACACCTCCACAAAGACATGTCTTCAATGTCTACAAAGCCCCTTGTTTCAGTCCCTGGTATATTCTGCTTGACTTTTATGGTTTAATGTGAAATTAAACTTAAGTTCTGAGCAGAGGAGGAACTTCAGGATGCTCTTATGCTAGAGCAAATTCCCCTGCTCAGACAAGTTTACATGTTTTGCAGAAATAGATAACACAATTAAAACATTTGACAGAGGTGAGTCGTTTGGTGATCAGCTGCTATGGCTGCTGTGATAGCAGGGTCCTAAATACCTTCCTGAAAGTGGGAAGCTAAATGAAGCTGGCTATGCTGGGAAACAATTTTTTAAAACTGTGTATATATGAAAACTTATAATTATCTCTTAATAGCAGTAATAGTTACGTGCCGGGCACTGTCCTGTTTGACATTTATATATATATAATTTAATCTTCACAATAACCAAAAAAACAAACAAAACTCATTGCTGTTGAATCAATTCTGATTCATAGTGACCCTACAGGACAGAGTAGAACTGCCACACAGGGTTTTCAAGGAGCAGCTGGTGGATTTGAACTTCCAGCCTTTCGTTTAACAGGTGAATCCTTAACCACTGCGCCAGCAGGGCTCCAGTCTTCACAATATGAGATAGATGTTATTATTATTTCAGTTTTACAGCTCAGGAAAGAAGGTGCAGCGACATTAAGCAACTTACCCAAAGTCAAGAAGCAAGTAAATGGCAACCTGACTCTTTCAATTGGGTCAATTCGCCATAATGCTTCTCCAGTAGGAAAGGAGAGGGAGGTATGGGTCTTTTAAAATAATAAAATTTGGTTTGAGGAGGAATATGGGAAAAATTATGTTGCATTTACATTGTATTCAAAACAAATGATCATGCTTTGTTGGAAGCAAAGGTTTTTAAGTAGCTTAGTACCTTAGGGTCTTTTTTTTTTTTTTTTTTAAGTTTTCCGGCTACTCATTCCCTGTCTTAGCCATCTGGTGCTGCTGTAACAGAAATACCACAAGTGGATGGCTTTAACAAACAGAAGTTTATTCTCTCACAGTCTAGGCTAGAAGTCCAAATTCAGGGCATCGGCTCCAGGGGAAGGTTTTCTCTGTTGGCTCTAGAGGAAATCCCTGTCATCAATCTTCGCCTGGACTAGGAGCTTCTCCAAGCAGGAACCTTGGGTCCAAAAGACACACTCTGCTCCCAGCACTGCTTTCTTGGTGGTATGAGTTCCCCCTTCTCTGCTCGTTTCCCTTTCCTTTGATCTCTTGAAGGTAAATGTGGTGCAGGCCACACCTCAAGGAAACTCCCTTGACACTGGATCAGGGATATGACCTTAGTAAGGGTGTTACAGTCCCACCCTAATCTTCTAATCTTGCCTCATTAACCACAGGCAGAGATTAGGATTTGCAACACATAGGAAAATTACAATCACAAAATGGAGGACAACCACACAATACTAGGAATCATGGCCTAACCAAGTTGACACATATTTTTGAGGGACAATTCAATCCATGACATTCCCAGTAATGCAATCATTTGCTATCTAGGGAGTAACAGACTGGATTTGAAGTCAGAAAAGTAAAATTTTAACTCTGAGACCAATTTGTGTAATCTGGGACAAATTATTGGTTTGATATTATCAATATCCTACTCTGTAAAGGTTCTTTCCAGATGTTGAATTTGAGCCTATCCATTGAGTGCCCACTATATATAAGACATTGGTGGTATAGTGGTTAAAAGCTAGGTTGCTAACCAAAAGGTCAGCAGTTTGAATCCACCAGCTCCTTGGAAATCACATAGGACAGTTCTACTGTATACTATAGGGTGACTATGAGTCAGAATTGCCCTAAAAGCAACCAGTTTTTAATGGGTATGCAGAATATGTTAAACACCAGCAGACAAGTTGTAGAAAGTGGAGTAAAAGGACCCTTGGTTAATATAGTATAACCTCTTTAAGGATGAATATTTGCTCTCACTGCTGAATGTGCCTTGCTATTATTGTCCTTGAAGCCACTCAAGACTATTGCTTTATTTGGAAAGTGTGTTGGTGCCCACATGCTCACAGCAGGAGAAGCCCCTACTTGGATGTATTCTTGGCTCAGTTTTAAAAAGTCCCACACTAATTACAACCCCTGTAGTGGCTTGTGGTTCCTCCCCTCCTTATTAACTGGCTCCATCACTTTATCATCCTCATATGGGTCATTATTTTGCACATAAAAATCAATAAAGCTTGAAAGGGTGACTGGCAGAGGTTTGTTTTAGTGGACTCTGCATTTTTCCAGGCATAGCAGCTTGGCTATATGGAATGTGCTCACGAGGCACTTTATTCGCAAATGCCACTTTGGTCCCCTTCCATTTCCCCACAAGTGCTTGGGAAATTTCAGCTGGAGCTATGTGCAAAGCTGTCATCTCTGGTGCCCCTGCCATGCCCTTCTCAGATGTTCCATTCAGTTTTACAGCAATTGTTATAACAGCCTCTTAGCTGTCTGCCACAGCCGAATGGCAGTCTTGATATGTGCCCGAGCTAGTCTCTTAGATTTAATATCAGAAAATATCCTGGGGCAAGTTGCAAAGGCAACTGGATCTGAAAGATTTACTAGGAGGGTTCGTAACGTTATCACTTCCATAAGCGCTCCTCCACACATGAAGTATTTACACTTGGGCCATTTACTCCCGGCTCCATGTCACGCTGTACTCAGAGTCATTAGGATACTGCATATGGCTCAAATGCAAAACTGAGACACCTGATTCGGTTTGTAATCATGAGTCTGATACACAGTTACTTGGAGAGCTTGGGAAATGTAATTATTTACTTAACATAGGCTCCTTTCAGGTAAAAGTAGGGATGGGTTATGCAATAAGCAAGGTATGGAGGGCTTATTTGTGCTTATATACTAATCTGTCATGAACAATTTCACCTATTGTGCATGACAGATTAGTAAATAAGCACAATTAAGCCCCTGCATACCTTGCTTACTGGCTAATCTGCCCCTAGGTAAAACACTTCGCTAGATGTGAGAATCATGGAGGTGAGATGCATAGGTGAATAACAAGTGGTCTCTGTCCCCCAGTGGCTCTAACCATCCACTAGGGAAGCTCTATGTAAGCATAAATAACAAGAGGGTATTAATAAGACAGAATAGAGCCGGCAACTAGAAGCAGCTGACTTCAGTATTCCAAACTGGATCACTGGGACTATGCCATGCAGAATGCACTTTAAAATCTTATCTTCCTTAGGTTTAGATTCCACATTTGTAACGCAGCAAGACTGGATTCAGTGCTGTCTAAATTCACCCCCACTCCTTAAGTTCTTATGTCCTTGGAAATCAATACACCTTTCAGGGGTTGCATTTCTCCATTCATAAAATGGAGATTGTAATAACTACCTAGAACAGGGTTGGCATATAGTAGGTGATCAGTAAATGGTACATGTCTTTAAATTTTTGCTATTGTTGAGTCTACAAAGTCTGAGTGTTAAGATTTGAGAAGCTGAGTGTAAGATTTGTTTACCCCGATAAAGTTCATTGACCTAACTGCATTGTATTTATTTATTTATTTTTGAATTACTAAGTCTTTGGTTTTTCGGACTCATACACATTAAAATGCTGGAGAGGTGAGGCTGTGTGTTTTTAGTTGATGTAAACCTGTAAGCAAGTACCTCCGTTATCAGTTAACATCAAAAAACCCACTGCTGTCAGTCAACTCTGACTCACAGCTGCCCTATAGGATAGAGTAGAACTGCCCCCATAGAGTTTCCAAGGCTGTAACTTTACAGAAGCAGACTGCGACATTTTATCCCCCATAGTTAACATTAAGTGGGGAGAAATAAACTAAAACTTCTATTACTGTTGTTGTTAGCTCCTTTTGAGTCAATTCTGACTCATGGCAACCCCACGCATGTAGAGTACAACTGCTCCATAGCGTTTTCAAGGCTGTGACCTTTCAGAAGCAGACGGTTAGGCTTGTCTTTGAGGCGCCTCTGAGTGAGTTCGAATCGCCACCAGTTTGACTAGTAGTCAAGAGTTTAAACTTCTATTAGGGCTGGTTAAAAAAGAGGAAAGGGGAAAAAACAAGGCTTTGAAGAGCAAAATGACTCAGTCAAAAAACTGAAAAAAATAGAAGTAAAACTCCAAATTCATTGCAAACAACCAAAAACCCAAACAAACGTTGGTACAGGCATACTTTGTTTTATTACCCTTCACTTTGTTGTGCTTTGCAGATATCACATTTTTGACAAATTGAAGGTCTGTGGCAACCTTGCATCAAGTAAGTCTCTCAATGCGTTTTTCCAACAGCATTTGCTCACTTTGTGTCTTTGTGTCCCATTTTGGTAATTCTTGCAATATTGCAAAGTTTTTCATTATTATTACATCTGTTATGGTGATCTGTGATTAGTGATCTTTGATGTTACAATTGTAATTGTTCTGGGGCAACATGAACCATCTGCATATAAGATGGCAAACTTAATAGATAAATGTTGTGTGTGTTCTGACTGTTCTACTGACAGGCTGTTCGCCCATCTCTCTCCATCTCCTCAGGCCTCCCAACTCCCTGAGACATGACAATATTGAAATTAGTTCAATAACCCTACAATGACTTCTTACTGTTCAAGTGAAAGGAAGAGTCACACGTTTCTCACTTTAAATCAAAAGCTAGAAATGATTAAGCTTAGTGAGGAAGGCATGTTGAAAGCCAAGATAGGCTGAACTCTTGCACCAAAGAGTTAGCCAATTTGTGAATGCACAGGAAAAGTTCTTGAAGGAAATTAAAAGTGCTACTCCAGTGAACACAAATGATAAGAAAGCGAAACAGCATTATTGCTGATATGGAGAAAGTTTTAGTGGTCTGGACAGAAGATCAAACCAGCCACAACATTCTCTTAAGCCAAAGTCTAATCCGGAGCAAAGTCGTTACTTTCTTCAATTCTCTGATGGCTGAGAGAGGTGAGGAAGCTGCAGAAGAAAAGTTTGAAGCTAGCAGAGATTGGCTCATGAGGCTTAAGGAAAGAAGCCATCTCCATAACATAAAAGTGCAAGGTGAAGCAACAAGTGCTGATGTAGAAACTGCAGCAAGTTATCCAGGAGATCTAGCTAAGATAATTGATGAAGGCAGCTACACTAAAAAAAGACTTTCAATGTAGACCAAACAACCTTATGTTGGTAGAAGATGCCATCTAAGACTTTCATAGCTAGAGAGGAGAAGTCAATGCCTGGCTTCAAAGTGTCAAAGGACAGGCTGACTCTCTTGTTAGGGGCTAATGCAACTGGTGACTTTAAGTTGAAGCTAATGCTCATTTACCATTCCAAAAATCCTAGGACCCTTAAGAGTTATACTAAATCTACTATGCCTGTGTTCTATAAATGGAGCAACACAGCCTAGATGACAGCACGTCTGTTTACAACATGGTTTACTGAATATTTTAAGCCCACTGTTGAGACCTACTGCTCAGAAAAAAATGGTTCCTTTCAAAATATTATCCCTCATGGACAATATACCTGTTCATCCAAGAGCTCTGATGGAGATGTACAGGGAGATTAATGTTGTTCTTAAGCCTGCTAACACAACATCCATTCTGAAGCCCATGGATCAGTAGTAATTTCAACCTTCAAGTCTTATTATTTAACAAATACATTTCACAAGGCTACAGCTGCCATAGATAGTGATTATTCTGATAGATCTGGGTGAAGTAAATTGAAAACCTTCTGGGAAGAATTCAACATTCTAGATGCCATTAAGAACATTCGTGATTCATGAAAGGAGGTCAAAATATTAACATTAACGAGAGTTTGGAAGAAGTTGATTTCAACCCTCATGGATGACTTTGAGGGGTTCAAGAGTTCAGTGGAGGAAGTAACTGCAGATGTGGTGGAAATAGCAAGAGAACCAGAATTAGAAGTAGAGCCTAAAGATGTGACTGAATTGTTGCAATCCCATGATAAAACTTTAATGAATGAGGAGTTGCTTCTTATGAATGCACAAAGAAAGCAGATTTCTTGAGATGGAATCTACTCCTGGTGAAGATGCTGTGAACATTGTTGAAATGACAACAAAAGATTTAGAATATTACATAAACTTAGTTGATAAGGCACTGGCAGGGTTTGAGAGGACTGACTCCAATTTTGAAAGACGTTCTACTGTGGGTAAAATGCTATCAAACAGCATCACATACTACAGAGAAATCTTTCATGAAAGGAAGACTCAATCAATGTGTCAAACTTCACTGTTGTCTTTTTTAGGAAATTGCCACAGCCACCCCAACTTTGAGTAACCACCACCCTGATTAGTCAACAGCCATCAACACTGAGGCAAGATACTCCACCAACAAAAAATTATGACTCGCTGAAGGCTCAGATGATGGTTAGCATTTTTTAGCAGTAAAGTATTTTTTAATTAAGGCATGTACTTTTTTTTTAGACATAATGCTATTGCACACTTAATAGACTGTATGTATAGACAGTATAGTGTAAACATAACATTCATGTGCACTGGGAAACCAAAAAATCCATATGACTCACTTTATTGCAATATTCCCTTTATTGTGGTGGTGTGAAGGGAACCTGCAACATCTCCGAGGTATGCCTGTGCTCATGTTTATCCCAGAGTCACACACTATAATTCCTGCAGTGACAAGGCATTGCCAACGAAAGAGAAGTACACAGTTTGAAGACCCAGGAGAACCAAGGAGGATAACCCCAAAGATACGGCACTGGCAAGTGTTTGCTATGTTGGAATGACCTCATGGCTGCCAGACTTCTGTTTTTTATTTTATTTTTCAAACAAAGCCAGAAATTAGGTTCTTATACAAGTTTTCCTAACTTTGAAACGTTGAGAAATTATTAAATTGTAATATGTAAATCAATGGATAAATACCATAAAACCCCATAAACGCATTGCTATCAAGTAGATTCTGACTCATAGCGACCCTATAGGACACAGTAAACTGCCCCATAAGGTTTCCAAGGAGCAGCTGGTGGATTCAAACTGCTAACCTTTTCCAGTCGTAGCTCGCCATAGCTCTTAACCACTGCTTCACCAGGACTCCATCATACCTAATGAAACTTATCTGTGAGGTAAACATGCCCAGAGGGCTGTCAGGTAGACACTTCTGCATTTGGCTTTCTGGGATGTTATATGGAAGCAAAACTCAATAGGGAAGGAAAAAAAAAAAAAAAAAGGATGTGGGGGAGTATAAATTACTTCAATCTAAATTACTGAAAAATACTAGGGGAGTTTCAATTTTTACCTAGTTGCGTGATTTCTAAACTAGTAGCACATTGTTGCATTTTAAATTTCCTACCCAGAGTATCTAGCCAAAGGATATTTAACATACAATTGTATTATTCTTCTGAGTATGCTATACAGAGAATATTTAACTTACACTTACATTATTCTTTAGGTTATGCTAAGAGAAAGGTTGATGAGGGATTCACATAACGGAGACACAGGCACAGAGGATACTAGAGCTGGAGCTACCTTCAGGATTTTCTAATCCAATTTGCTTTTTAACTGTTAAAACAAAGTTTCATGGAGGTTAAAAGACTTGCCTAGAGACACACACCTTAATACCAAAGCTAGTACAATAACTCGTTTCTTGATTTTCTTTGGAGAGAGCCCATAGCTTCTTGTTTCCAATTTATTTATAAATTATCTCCGTCTCCAAATCAGAGATCACCAAGTCAAACTTCTTTTTGTTACTAAAATTGTAATATTACTTGGGCCGTCTTCAAGGGTCTCACCACATGGGCAGAGGCCAGCAGCACAGGAAAAATGGACTCTGGAGCAGCAATGATTTAGAGCTTTAGCCAGAGCCTTTGATCACTGGCACACTTTGCTCTGCTGTGAATTCCACGAATGGCGTTTTCTTGGGGAGCTATATAACTTTCTTCCTTACGTAGTTGAAATAAATCTCTCCTAAATCTGGTTATTTTGCTCCCCTGACCAGTTCTTTATTAACTACAGGGTGCAAGGCAGTTTGGAGAGCGCTTTCCCCAGCCCCCAGGTTCGTGCATGGTATGCCACTGCCCTCTGCTGGTGCTATCATCCCAGCCGCTCCTATCCTCCTGATGATGTATTCAGTCCCAGGGTAAGAGACCCATTTTGTTATTTTTCCAGTCCTTTTGGTGCCAGGATATGCAAGAAAGGACACTGACAACAGATCTATGAACCTTCGGAATTTAATCCAGCAGATGAATTTTACCGTGTGTGCTGTTGTTTCTATATCCCTGGCAAAGCCAAGGACGTGTGAGTGTGTGTGTGTGTGTGTGTGTGTGTTGGGGGCATTAGGACTCTGAGTTTATAGCTTGTGGAAGGAGAAATCAAAACAGAGTAAAAGACATATTACATTTTTCTGGTTGGTCTTTTGCAGTTAAGAGGAAAAGAATGCTCCTCAGAAATATCCATTTGTTTGTTGCAAATCCCAGGCTTGACTTCATATATAGGGAATGTGATTTAGGCTGGGCCAGAAAGAGACTCTGCATTTTTTATACTGTTATCATCTGTCTACTTCTTCTCTTTTGAAATAGTGGCCCATGAATAGTCAAATACACCCTCTTCTCTTTCCCATTAAGGCTAAGTTGGAGAGGAGTTGGCATTTTATTTATATTTGTAGTTTATGGAGTTACACACCAGAAAGTCTTATGAACATGAATTTGGCAAGAAAGAGAGGATGTCTATGTCAACATAACCAAGGTTTCCACAGTTTCTAAGTTATTAGTGTGCCTCAAAAGTCTGTAGGAGCTGCACATGCATCAAGGCAGTGAACTATTTTGCCACCAGCTGTATGTACCCATGTAATTTTGAATTCAAAGAGTTTTCAACATATAGGGAAAGAGAAGCAAACATCCTTGTACCTGGACTCATGGCTTGTGGCCAAACTCAGGCCTGAAAGAAATGCAACTGAAGTCAAAACTAATGCTTGTCTTATTCCGGAGAGAGACTATTTTCTTAAACAGGTTATTTCAATTTGCTGGTTAGGTGTATGTCAGGTTTCTATTACTTTTTTCACAAAATTTTACATAAGTCCTTATATTTCTATGCTGATACCAATTATTCCATCTGACTATGAGGGTATCTCCATCCCCAAATATTCAAAATACTACTTTATTAAATAAATCAGAATTCAGAGGTATCTCAAAATAATATTCCTGAGTTGATACCACAAATACTTCTTTATTGTTTAGTCTGTCTATCTAATTAACAACTTGCAATATACAGATAACACAATCTTTAGTTTGCTGAAAGTGAAGACGACTTGAAGCACTTACTGATGAAGATCAAAGATCAGAGTCTTCAGTATGGATTACACTTCAACACAAAGAAAACAAAAATCCTCACAACTGGACCAATAAGCAACATTGTGATAAACAGAGAAAAGATTGAAGTTGTCAAGGATTTAATTTTACTTGGATTCACAATCAACACTCATGGAAACAGCAATCAAGAAATTAAAAGACGCATTGCATCGGGCAGATCTGCTTCAAAAGACCTCCTTAAACCGTTAAAAAGCAAAGATATTACTTTGAGGACAAAGGTGTGGCTGACTCAAGTCAAGGCATTTTCAATTGACTCGTATGCATGTGAAAGCTGGACGATGAATAAGAAAGACCAAAGAAAAATTGATGACTTTGAATTATGGTGTTGGCGAAGAACATTGAATATACCATGGACTGCTAAAAGATCAAACAAATCAGTCTTGGAAAAAGTACAGCCAGAACGATCCTTACAAGTGAGAATGGCGAGACTTCATCTTACGTACTTTGGACGTTACCAGGAGGAACCAGTTCTCCGAAAAAGACATCATTCTTGGTAAAGTAGAGGGTCGGCAAAAAGGAGGAAGACCCTCAATGAGATGGATTCACACAGTGGCTGCAACAATGGGCTCAAACATAGCAACGACTGTGAGGATGGTGCAGGACCAGGCAGTGTTTCATTCTGTTGTACAAAGAATTGCTATGAGTCAGAACTGACTTGATGGCCCCTACCAACAACATCTATCTATCTACCATTTATCTAGCTGTCTATTTACCTACCTACGTACATACCTAATAGTTATATTGTAAATGTATCATTTTTGAATCCTATGGTATTCAACAGGCTTGAGAAACTGACATTATCATCCTACCTTTCTCAAATAAATACTATTACATTTATGGCAAAGATAGTAATGATTTATAAATGTTCCATTTCTTTCTTTATCACTTGCCCAGTTGAGAACTAAAACAACAAAAGTTCCAGTACAGTAACGTGCTAAACAGTTTTGGAGCTGTATATATTTTCCTTCCCTGTGTTACACATTAATAAGATCTGGCATATTTTCCTCAAACTATGTTGAGCAATACCAACACCAAGAAAACATTATTTGGCTTCTTGCTCCAGGAGATACCTGCTCCTGGACAATAAGACTATGACTCAACTAAGCAGCATATTTATTATGACTAACAGCTTGCTTATCAAGACTAACTTCCAGATTTTTCCTTTACTCTGCTAACCAAGCCAAAGCTATTATGTCCAGCCCCAGTCATTTCTCAGCTTTGCAAGTTCTGCCTTAACAGTCATATAGCATTAAAACTTTATGAATATCCTTCCACGATTTTCAAATTTGAAGAATGACTAAGATTATACCAATATGATATTCTCCTTTATTGCAGTAAGTCTACTAACCTTTTTTTTTTTTTTTTCCTCTCAGTCAACAAGTTTTTCTGCTGGTCTTTAGGGAATTTACAGTCTATAGAGCCATGTGACTATTTGTGGCCAGCCAAAATGTGACTAGAAATGATTTCTACTGATTCTGGGATGAGTACTAAAGAGCTCATGCACAATTCACCGTTCTCTTTCTTCTCTCACAATAGCAGGGAAGGCCAAAGTTCCCCAAATTGTATCGTTACCAGATGAAGGAATCTCCATCAGCCTGAATTACTGGGTAGGGCAGAATCCTCGCTTACAGATGTAATATGAGTGAGAAGCAAGTTTTTGTTGTGTTAGCTCACTGAGATTTGAGGGCTATTACCATAACATACTCAAGGTTGTACTTTGGATCTTGACTTGTTCTACGTTTCTTCAACCTCGACTTGAACTTGCATATGAGCAATTGATGGTCTGTTCCACAGTCAGCCCCTGGACTTTCTTCTGACTGATGATATTGGCTTTTCCATTGTCTCTTTCCACAGATGTAGTCGATTTGATTCTGGTGTATTCCATCTGATGAGGTCCATGTGTATAGTCACTGTTTATGCTGTTGAAAAACGGTTTTTTGCAATGAAGAAGTCATTGGTCTTGCAAAATTCTGTCATGTGATCTCCGGCACCATTTCTATCACCAAGGCCATATTTTCCAACTATCAATCCTTCTTCTTTGTTTCCAACTTTCACATGCCAATCGCCAGTAATTATTAATGCATCATGATTGCATATTTGATGCATTTCAGACTGCAGAAGTTCGTAAACATCTTCAATCTCTTCATCTCTGGCCTTAGTGGTTGGTGCATAAATTTGAATAATAGTCGCATCGCATTAACTGGTCTTCCTTCTAGGTGTATGGATATTATCCAATCACTGAGAGCACTGTACTTCAGGATAGATCTTGAAATGTTCTTTTTGAGAATGAACGCAACACCATTTCTCTTCAATTTGTCATTCCCGGCATGGCAGACCATATGACTGTCTGATTCAAAATGACCAATACCAGTCCATTTCAGCTCACTAATGCCTAAGATATTGATCTTTACGTGTTCCATTTCATTTCTAATGACTTCCAATTTTCCTAGATTCATACTTTGTACATTCCATGTTCCAATTATTAATGGATGTTTGCAGCTGTTTTGTCTCATTTTGAGTCTTGCCACATCAGCAATTAAGGTCCCAAAAGCTTGACTGCATCCACGTTATTAAAGTCAACTCTTCCCCGAGGAGGAAGCTCTTCCCTAGTCATATTTTGAGAGCCTTTCATCCTGAGGGTCTCATATTCCAGCACTATATCAAACAATATTCCGCTGCTGTTCATAAGGTTTTCAATGGCCAATTTTTTCAGAAGTAGAGTGCCAAGTCCTTCTTCCTACTCCATCTCAGTCTAGAAGCTCCGCTGAAACCTGCCCATCAATGTTACAACACTGGTATTTGAAATACCAGTGGCAAAGCTTCCAGTAACACAGCAACATGCAAGCCACCACAGTACAACAAACTGACAGATGGTGGTGGACTGGGCAGTGTTTCACTCTGTTGCACATAGGGAGGCTGTGTGTCAGAAATGTCTCGATGGCAGCTAATAATATAATTAACCATGATATATGCTAGTTTATCTATAATATCATTTCATTGTTGTTGTTACTTGCTGTCAAGTGGATTGCAACTCATAGCAACCCTATGTACAACAGAAAAAAATGCTGCCCAGTCCAGTGCTATCCTCACGATCATTGCTATGATTGAGCCCAATGTTGCAGCCGCTGGGTCAGTCTATATTGTTGAAGGTCTCCCTCTTTTTTTGCTGACCCTCTACTTTACCAAGCATGATGTTTTCTCCAGGAACATCTCTCCTGATAACATGTCCAAAGTATGTGAGACGAAGTCTCACCATCTTCACTTCTAAGGAGCATTCTGTCTGTACTTCTTCCAAGGTAGATTTGTTTGTTCTTTTGGCAGTCCATGGTATATTCCATATTCTTCACCAACACGATAATTCAAAGGCATCAATTCTTCTTTGGTCTTCCTAATTCATTGTCCAGCTTTTGCATGCATATGAGGTGACTGAAAACACCATGGCTTGGGTCAGGTGCACCTTAGGCCTCAAAGTGACATCTTTGCTTTTTAACACTTTAAAGAGGTCTTTGACAGCAGATTTGCCCAATAAACTACGTCATTTGATTTCTTGACTGCTGCTTCCATAGGCATTAATTGTGGATTCTAGTAAAGTGGAATCCTTGACAACTTCAATCTTTTCTCTGTTTATCATGATGTTGCTTATTGGTCCAGTTGTGAGACTTTTTGTTTTCTTTATGTAGAGGGGTAATCCATACAGATGGTTATAGTCTTTAATCTTCATCAGTATGTGCTTCAAGTCTTCTTCACTTTCAGCAGGCAAGGTTCTGTCATCTGCATATCACAGGTTGTTAATGAGTCTTCCTCCAAACCTGATGCCATATTCTTCTTTATGTAGTCCAGTTTTTGGATTATTTGCTCAGCATGCAGATTGAATAAATATGATGAAAGGAAACAACTCTGACACATCTTTCCTGATTTTAAATCACCCAGTATCCCCTTGTTCTGTTTTTAAAAGACTTTTTTTTAATGGACATTTTCTGCATGAGTCGGAATCGACTCTATGATAATGGCTTTATTGTTGTTAGGTGCTGTTTAGTTACCCCAACTCATAGCGACCTTAGATATAACAAAAGGAAACGTTGCTCCATCATGCACCATCCTCATAGTCATTGCTATATTTGAACCCATTGTTGCAGCCATTTTCAATTCATCTCATTGAGGACCTCTTTTTCATTGACCCTCTGCTTTGCTGAGATTAATGTACTTTATTAGAACTCTACTTTTTTATCGTTGATGTTGGTGTTGTTTTATTAAGTTTTGGAAAAACTGCAAACTTTTATTGTGTCTATTCATTTTATTTCCAGAGACTTTTTCAAGACAGGAACATATTGTATGGGCTTCTCTGGTTCAGCTGGGCCAAAAGTCAGGATTGTAGCTATTAACTTTCAGTATGCCCTGGTCAGTTGCCACGTGTTTTAAGTCTTGGGGTCATATTTGAGAGGAAAGAATGAAAGAAGGAAGAATGGAAGTGAGTATCAATGTAACAGGAAAAGAAACTAACAAATTGAAGTAAATTAACTCCTTATTGTTCAGCTTTTTCTTTCCAGATATGTATTAAGTTTGATGGTTTGAACTGTACAATGAGAAAAAATAGAATTTTTGGTGGAAGACCACCCTGCTCTGTTTATAATAAAGAAGAAGCTAGACAGTCTAATATTACCTAGATGAATAACATAATTTTCAAGGGATACTAAGATTTACTCCAAAGTTTTAGCTTTGAAGATAATCAAGAAGCCTAGAAAAGATAACTTGACCAAATTTTTTCAGAAAACAAGTGCCTACGTCAGTTTAAAATTGCAATCCCCGGGTTCCTAGGTCACACTTCATTCTAGTTTACTTTCAGAAGGAGAAGTTATAACAAGTCGAATTTTTAGTATTCTAGAGGAGGAGTTGATATGAGGATAGAGAGGAATATTGGGGACACTACAATCTAGCATAACTTTTGCTATTACTAAATTTCCTGTATGTGGCACAGTTGACAGTAGTAACCAATAAAGTTCTTGTTTTTATTTCCTGGGAGAACGTATATTGTCTGCTTAACCCTATAGATTAAGTTTGTACTGTAATTAGAATCAGCCTGTGCACAGGAATTTGAACATAGACTAAGAATTGTCTAAGTGTAAGCTATCTCTACATTCAAGCCCTAAATGGTCAACTCTGCCATCTCTGGAACCAGAACCAGCTCAAAACTAGGCAGAGATTTTGCTATTGAGAGTATGGATTTCCCTATTACCTATTTTCCCTAAAAGTACTTAGGTTCTTGATGTAATATTTTACAGGCAATGATTCCATGTCTATAGAGAGTTAAAGAGGCAGAAGATTCTGTAACCCAGTGTAGGTTTAAGCAGATCTAAGACACATCCCTAATACTTTAAAACTAGAAGGGCTTTCTAGAAAGACTATTGTAGATGCTAGTTGTTTGTTTGTTTATTTATTTTTATGTCTAAAATCCAGGTCCCTTTTCCCTGTTCAGGAATCTAAAATTACCTTTGATTACCACCACCACTTTTGATCCACGTTTTTGATCCATAATAGTACAATTGTACAGAGGTACAAATGTGATCTAGATCTGGCTAAACCAAAGTTTTTCACCCTCAATTCAACAATTACTTCATGATCTGATTAAAACTCATCAGCTATAACCCCAAGATTAGGCCAGAGCAATCAATAAAGTGATACATTCTCTTCTCCTTTGAAATTAGAATCATAATGGATGTCAGCTTGGAGTTGCTCATAGTCTCTTGCCACCAGAAAAAAGAGATTGAGTGAGGATGATGCTAAACAGGAGAGAGAAACAGAGCCAATGTGAGCAAGAATAGGTTTTAATTGTGCTGTTTGAGATTCTGGTTAAGCGAATCTAGGTAGAGTTTTCTGTCACTTGCAACCAAAAGGATCATAACAGATAAATCTCTACATGTGCTACTTGGACTTCTGGAAAGGGGAGAGAGAGAAAGAGGTTATCTCAGATTATTTTCAATTAAAACTAAAAGAAAGATATGGAACAGAATCTCTGGTCAAAATATACTCGAAGAAGCAGCAATAATGTTAGACTGAAGTAAATTATCATGGAATTCACAAGGCAAATTGCTAGAATCATTTTCCTAAGGCTATTGTGCAGAATTAAGGTCATTTAAGGACATGACAGATGGTAGCTCCAATAAGTAAAAATGAAAAGGTAAAAAATAAACAAAAACAGCCTTTACCAATGCATCCTGTGATCAAGAACAATATGCAGAATGACTCCACTCTTCAAAATTTTCTTTGCTTACCACCAGTTGTTGTTAGGTGCCATTGAGTTGGTTCCAACTCACAGTGACCCTATGTATAACAGAACGAAACACTGTCTTGTCCTACACCATCCTCACAATCATTGCTATGTTTGAGCCCATTGTTGTAGCCACTGTGTCAATCCATCTTGTTGAGGGTCTTCTTCTTTTCTGCTGACACTCTACCAAGCATGATGTCCTTCTCCAGGGACTGGTGCTTCCTGATAACATGTTCAAAGTAAATAAAATGAAGTCTCACCATCCTTGCTTGTAAGGATCCTTCTTCCAAGACAGATTTGTTTGCTCTTCTGGCAGTCCATGGTGTAGTCAATATTCTTCTCCAACACCATAATTCAAAGATGTCAATTCTTCTTTGGGTTTCCTTATTCATTGTCCAGCTTTCACATGCATATGAGGAGATTGAAAGTGCCATGACTTTGGTCAGGTGCACCTTAGTCCTCAAAGTAACATCTTTGCTTACTGGATATTAGAAGAAAAGAAAGAATAAGAATATAAAGAACTTATTTAAGGCTCTGGAGTTGGAATTGACTCAATGGCATTTTTTTTTTTAACAAACTAGCTTAATAAAATATGTTAAATTTATTTCCCTATCATTCAGTCTTGATGTATAGTGTAGTTTTCTTTGAAGAAATAGGATAACAAGCTTTTTTTAGCTCCTTAAAATAACTGAATTCATCGGCTCTGAGAAGTTTTCGAGAGGAGAAAGTATCAAGTGCCATCATTTCCCTACTCTCTTCTAAGCAGAGTGCTGTCACTTCACATATTCAGAAGGATGGCTCATGAAGAAGCCCTTCACTAAAAAGGAAAAATGAGAAATGAAGTTCAGTAATAAGATTAAATTATAGCCATGAAATGTGTTTCAGAAATCCCAACATCATTAACCTTAACAGTGGAGCTATTCTAGTCTCCTGCCTTTGCACCAAGCTCTTAGACTATTGGAGTGATATAGTAAAGGAAGCCTGTTGACTTCGTGGAATTTTACCAGTTTCTAATTTCTGAGACTTGCACTTTTGTTTCTCCACATAATGTGTTAGCAGTTGATTCTAACATGAGAAGTATTCCCACACCTTCCTACTCTACCCCTGGAACACTTACCTCCTCATATTAGTAGAGATGGGCTGCTTTTCTCTTTGGACCATGGTCTTTCCATGTCCTTCCACCTTCCCTCCTCGCACGTTCATATAATTGCCATTTTAGTGAGGCACAAAGACTACTTGTGGTCAAAGACCTCTGCAGAGTGCCCCTTTTCTGTGTGCCCAGTAGAGAAGTGGTAAAATAGAGGAACAGCAATACATAACGTACTCGTATATTAAACAGGAATAATGAAAGTTATGGAAAAAGACAATTGATAGTGAAAACAAACAGAAATATATTTGTGTTATGTAATGTGGCAGAAACTGGTGGTTACTAATCCAATTTCAGGATCCTCCTTATACACCAATTTTGTTTGGGTTACCATTGGGCTTCCATGTCCCCAAAAGGGATGCACTACCCTCCCACATGAATCAGCATCTGTCATCAACCAGGAAGCCCATGGAAATTTGGTGTCCAGAGCTTTAATTGTGGTCTCATTACATAGGCATGATTGATTATACATGACCCTCAGGACAGCTGATAATCCAGGCATTTGGTGGTTTTTCTGGCCAGTCCCTACCTGAGTCACCTCATTAGTATAAACCCTCAGGTGTAGTCTGCAGGCCTCATCAAAAGCACTTGACTTACTGAGGACTTTCAAAGGTTTTAGAAGTTATCTCTCAGGAACCAAGGATAAATACCAAATTCTTTAGGTAAAATTAATGCAGACTCCATAGTGGCTTGATCTTATGCAGGTAAATGAAGCCTGATTTTAGATGGCATATTATATTGTGAAAGAAAGTTGTGATGGCAAGGCTTATACACAAAATACCTCTCTGCTTCATCCATATTTGAGAAAGGAAAAACTAACGTGTCTTTAGAAGTAATACTGCAATATTGTGGTTTAATGGGATGCAAAATTAGGAGCTCTTTCATTAGGAGCTCAGTCTTTCATATTCCTGTAAATTGGATGTCTCCTTGCCAGTATTGTCTTTCTGTTTTTCATTTATAATTTTTAAAATTATTACATTGTTTCCTTTGTTTTTAATGCTTGCTGTAAATGGCACAATTGCTAATGTGCAAGGCAGGAATAGGGTGTAAACCTATTTCCCACATCACTCCTCGTTGACCTAAATAGTTTTCTTCTCTGGCTCTCATCACCATTTTTTTCAGCTTTTTGATTTTTCTTCGTGGATTCTACAGCTGACTTGTATATCAGCATCTCAATTTATTAAGTGCATATTTAATGCAAGTGCATTTATCTGCTCTATTTTACCCAGGAACAGTAAAAGAACATTAAAGATGATTAACAAGGAAGAAATTGCCCCATTTACTGTGGGAAAATAAGAAGGAGAAGAAAAAATCCAGGCCTTCTCAAAGGAAACAATTCAACTTCAAATTATTACAGATAGAAATTGAAGCTCCTGCTCTGTGGTTAATTGGATGTTAGAAGGAATATCTAGCAACCACCTCATGCCCTCAACAAGCTTTTGGGCTCAATCCAGAAGCTACATAAAAAGAAATGAAAGAGACATCTGTAAAGATATAAATTTTAAGTGCTTAAATAAGTGATAGAAATAGTAAATATGGTAAGAGTTTGAAGGGAGTAATCAGTAAAATTTTGAAAGGCACATAACTTTGGTTAGGTCTTAAAGGTCTGCTGTATACCACACAACATGCCACATAGATAAGCTCTGCAAGACTAAAACAATCCCAAAGCAGAAATTCTATCTTTTTCCCTTTTCTCTTGACAAGAAGAAGAAAAAAAAGCTTCCCAGGCTTTGCTTTATGGTCCTGTAATCAACTGTGGTGAACACGCTGAGCATTTTCCTCTGTGGATCTCTCTGAATCACTTTTGGTGATATCAGACCAGATACCTACATAAGGAGTTCTAGCTATAGCTTTCTTTCATCCCTGAAGATAGGTGAGCATCACCTTTGGGTATACCGGAGAAACGATATCACTTGCCGCTGGTCTCATGGATTCCCACATGGGAGAAGCAAGGCAACTTTCCCAACAGTGTGTACATGAACATATTTGCAGTATTCCAGCTTAGGTCTTGTGATTCCCAGTGCCATTACCAGTTGCCATTGAACCACTTCTAAGTCACAATGATTCCATGTGTGTCAGAGTAGAACTGTGCTCCATAGAATTTTCAATTGCTAATTTTTTGGAAGTAGATCACCAGGCCTTTCTTTGGAGGTGCATCTGGGTGGACTTGAACCACCAGCCTTTTGGTTAGCAGCCCTTTTGCACCACCAAGGACTCCTCTGAATGTCTTAGGCGTTGCATTTTACAGCTTTTGGACAATCATTACACTCTCCCGTTCTCCATGTAAGATAGCATTCACACCTTGTGACTACTGTAAGAAACGCTGGTAGAGAACACACCAATGAATATCCAATAAAATCTTTACTCTAATTGCTTATTCTTTGTAGTTCTGGAAATCCACATTTTTATAGGGTTCCAAATTAGGGAGTGTATTTATAATGGCCCTTGCACCCAAGTGAGTTTACATTCAGGTAAGGGTAGAGTTGCTACAATTGCAACCCTGTTATCCTCACCACTTGTGTTATTCTCATTGCTTGCATCAGGGGACCCTAGAACAATTTTGTTTATGAAGACATGGTATAGTCCTTGGCCAATAAAATATAACTAAACTCTCCTTTAGACAAATTAAAAAAAAGCACAGATTAACCATACCATACAGATGAATATAGTGGTTGAGGGCTTAATGGGAGCATAAAACCTGTTGCCATCAGGTTGAGTCTGACTCATAGCAACCGTATAAGACAGGGTAGAACTGCCCCATAGGGTTTCCAAGGAGCGGCTGGTGGATTCAAACTGCCAACCTTTTGGTTGGCAGCCATAGCTCTTAATCACTGTGCCGTTAGGGGCTCCCAAATGGGAGCATAGAAAATATAATTTAAGATTTGGAATTAAAAGTGCTTGACTTGGAGCCCTGGTGGCACAATAGTTAAGCGTTAGGCTGCTAACCAAAATATCGAAGGTTCAAATCCACCAGCGGCTCCTTGGAAGCCCTATGGGGCAGTTCTACTCTGTCCTAGAGGGTCGCTATGAGTCGGAATCGACTCGATGGCAACGGGTTTTTTTTTTTTTTTCCAGTT
>NW_004444142.1:1441604-1458483 GCF_000243295.1 Trichechus manatus latirostris
TGGTTTTAGTAATTTTTTTTTTTTTTTTCCAGTTAGCTTTTTTTTTTTCCGGTATAGTTCTCATGGACCTTTTTTTTTTGTTTTCTGATGTAGATACACTACTCAAAGGCTAGAATATAAGAGACATCTCTCTTTAGTGGGAAGCATAGCATAAGGTCCCTCCAACACAAATGCCTGTGAGAACCAGACCTATACCAGCCCCCATGCCAGAGCAGACTACATAAAAGAGACTAGCTACAAATGCTAATCCTTAGCGATAATAAGTTGGAGTTATTCAATGCTATAAATATGTAAATTTATTGTGAATAACATTCATTCGTAAATCTAGACAGTTGCTTAGGGTAGAGACAAAGTCATATGGAAGTTTACTCAACTATAGTAGAGTGGATAAAAGTATTTTACTGAAAGAATTGGATTCAAATAAATGTTAAGAGACAATACTTGTCATAGTAAACCTATTTTAACAACGGGAAAAGAATAGACAATTTAACATTGGACTAAGGGATTATGGTGGTTATAATAAATAAGAAGACTATTGTTACTTTCAAAGTCCCAATAAAGGCCCAGGCCTACAAAGTTATGGAGCTCATAATCTTTAGCCCTCTCACTTTAATAAGGAAGAATGGACAGCTCAGAAGTGTGCAGTGCCTGGATCGTTGAATCAGCACCAAGTTTAATATAGTGGGCTCTTGTGAGTTGGAGCAAATCCTGCCTTCTAGATCATCTTGAATCAGTTGAAACCAAAATGAAATACATTCATCTGGCATTATATAAGAAGTTAATACAAAATGGAGAGTAAACAAAGTTGGAAATTTATTTCATTAAATGAATTCCACAGCAAGTATATTGCACAAATTAATAATGATTTAAAAACATGCTCTGAATCTACTCGGAGGAAATATACCCATAATAACCACCCTTGGACTGTTTTTGCTGTTGTACCATTGTCATTATTTTACTAAATGCTCTACTGTTAAAAGTCAGAAGGACAAAGCCTTCTTTATTTCATTTTCCTTGGATAATGCTCAAAGCAAAGATTTACAATAACAAAGGCTAACTTTTTGAACTCTTTCTATATGCCAGGCTCTATTCTGAATGCCAGAAATAAATGAACTCATTTAATATTTAAAACATCATTATTTTTATTTTAGGTGATGGACTATACCAGGGGACTTCAAAGAGTGTTGCATCAGCCAGTTAGAGTGTCCCTTAGTCATTTTCCTTGTGGCAGTGTCTGCTTCATTTGTGAGAAAATGGACTTAATATACTGTCACTATGAGAGCATGGAACTGTAAGGCTTACTCTATTCCAATCTCATGAAATAAGGTGTATCATTTGCAACAAGGGGAGGAAAGAAAAACTTGATATGACTTCAGTTATATGTAACTAGTGCTTTATGAGAATCCCTGGGTGGTGCAAATGGGTAAACACTCAACTACTAGCAGAAAGGTTGGCAGTTTGAACCCACCCAGGGCACCTCACAAGACAGGTGTGGAGATCTGCCTCTGAAAGGTCACAGCCTTGAATACCCTATGGAGCAGTTCTACTCTGCACACATGGGGCTGCCGTGAGTCAGGACTGACTCAACAGCAACTAACAGCAATGGGACAACCGTGCTTTATAATCTTTGTTAGAAATATTTTGCCCCGATCAGTAAGTTATAACCATATACCTTCACTGTCAATCATCATGGGAATAAAAGAAGTTTTCCTCACATGGAGAAACAACACTGCCAAAACCATATCCACAGGGTTAGATGATGAATGGGCCTCTCTCTGTCCACTCTTTCAAAGACAACGAGTAGATAAATTGGATAAGGAATTCCAGTTCTGCTCTGGTCTTTGAAATATTTGAAAAGGGCCTCATTAAAAGAGTTGTGAAAAAAAAATAAAACATTATGAATAATATCTAATTATGAATTAATGTTATCTTAGATAATAAAACGCTTTTTGTTGAACATTCTTTTGAATGATGCCTCTCTTAGATTTCTGAACCTTTCATTCACTGCCATATAAAAAGCACCTATTCAATAGGACACCTGGTAAAGAGTTGGGAATAATCTTCAAATCTTTATGAAAAATTCCTCTGAAACTTAGCTTTAAGCAACTGGACTAAATGACAATTCCCAAGCTAAAACAAAGTGGTTTGTTCCATCAAAGAACAAACTACTTTCAAACAAACCATAGTTTTTCTAATAAACAAAAATTCAAAACTACTTCCCTAATACCTGAGGAGATGTGGACTCTCCAGACTATATTTTTTTAAAATAAGGGAAATGCTTATTTGTTATGCATGGTCATAGTAGGAAGTTTTACACTATATTGTATCAACGAAGGACTCTTTAGTTATCACCAAATATCTCCCTCACTGCATCCCACAAGAACTCACACAAAGAAGTAACTTTTTCACTTTTGCTTAGATGGGATATGGTGATGAAATACTCATTAAAAGCACATCCTACATTTTAATAATGTTAACATGCTAGCTTAAAGTCACAAAAGTTGTAGAGATAACTCCATACATCTTAACAGACTTTTGGTGCCTATAGTAAAAAGAAGAAATGGGAAATGTATCTAACTGGAATGAAGTTTTTTTTTTTTTTTTTGCTATAAAAGAGTAAGATAATGTCCAAAGGCAAATGTATGGGTAGATTTTTATTTAAAACTCATCTCTTCTGAAGGTAAATGTGATAAATGTCCTAGTTTTCAATCGGGTGTTTCGACCCTAAAGCCATCAGGATATTTTCAAAGCTAAGTTTGCTGGAGGATACTAGTATTTATGGAGGAAAGAAAACTAATGGCTGAGGCAACAGCGCTCCACTCTCCTCAGAATCAGCATATAATGAAAAGGATTAAGGCAACTCTGTGATTAGAAAATGGAAGCAAATATTTGTTTACCTCAAATAACCACATATTTATGGGGGGAAAAATAAAACCTAGAGCATGGAGAGTCTGACTCAGCTTGTTTTCCTAAGTGCAGCAAACTCTTCAGCTAGAGATTAAGTATCAAACTTCCAAAATAGCCACTGGCTTGGTTTGGATTCTTCCAGAATTGACCTCTAAGCAAAGATGTGAGTACAAGTAGTTTTGTTGCCATGACTCAGAATCAATTCCACGACAATTGGAAAAAAAATTATTTAGGAGTTGATCCTATGAAACACAATAAGGGGAGTAAGAAAGTGAGATAGAGAGGGGAAGGAAAAAAAATAACGAGTACACCACCAAGACAGCATTCATTCTGGTGAATTGGAGCTCAGTCCTACCGGGAAATTCCTAAGGAGACCTTATAGAGCAAGCCTCAGGTTTGTCCACCTGAGGGCTGAGGAAGCTGGGGTATTTATCCACTCACTCCTCTCACTTGTTAGTGGAGAGTTGTATGAGGGCAGAGCAGGCAAAATAACACTGTTGATGAAGATTTTAACTTCAGTAGAGCTCCACCTTGCTTGTAGTCCACCAGTTCACCTGAATATATCCCTGTGTTAACATCCTTATCTGATATTTCCAACATCTGAGTCAATCTTAGGCTGGTGTTGTTTGATTTATCTTTCACTATCGGTCCTGTTTTTTGCTTCTTTGAATATCTGTAATATTTGATTGTATGTCAGACATTTTGAATTTTACCTCGTTGGGTGTCAGACATTTTTGTATTTTATAAGTGTCCTTGAGCTTTGTTCTGGGGAACTATCATGTTATTTGGAATCAGTTTGATTTTAGAGGGAGTCTTGCTTTTAAAATTTGTTAGAAGCAAGTGCTCCGTCTATGCAGTTGTGCTCAATCTAGGCCACACCTCCCACCCCAACTACTGAGGTAAGAACTGTCTGTGTGCTCTGTCTAATGCTTCATGATACTATGCCAGGCCCACTGTGGTGCCAAGAGTCTTCCTTCTAATCCTTTCAGGTGGTTCTTTCCTCAGCATGCTGTAATTTCCTCATATGCAAGCAAAAATCAGCACTTGATTGAATACTCAAGTGAGATGCACTGCAGATTTCCAGAATTCTCTTTCTGGTTAATTTTGTGTAGTATAGTTGGTAGGGGCAGATTATCCAATAGGCAAGGTAAGCACAGTGGTTACCTTGCTTACCAGATCATCTGTAGTGAACACTTTCACATTTTTTTCACCACATCAAAGATTCTGCTTCTAGATATGGCTGGCGTCTGTTTCTCTCCCAACTCCACCTCACCTTCCTGTAGATTCAAAGCCTGTTTTAAATTTACAATCCCTGACAGGGACGAATGACCCAGTAAGCAAAGTAAGCACGGGCATCCCTGTGATTACATGCTAATCGAATGTGAAATTGTTCACTACAAATTAGTAAGTAAGCACAAATAAGCTTGTGCTTACCTTGCCTACTGGATAATTTGCCCCTGAGAGTTGGACACTTGTTTATCAATTGTCAAAGTTCTTTATCTCCTTAATGGATGATTCCTACATTAAAAAAAAAAAAAAACTGATTGGAAAGTAGTAAGGCTGGAAAATAACAACTGTGTTCAATATGCTACAGTACTTATAGCATGAAATAATAATCATATTTTTTAAAACTTCACACCTATGGAGTGTCCCTAGTTCCTCCATGAAATACACATTTTACCTGCCATCATGGTCCCCATCGCTCATCCATTAAGTTCCTTTAACCTTTTTGCTCAGATTTGCGTTAAGAACTATACTTACTCAAGAGACCTGTCAGCTGTTTTAAATCTAGTAATAAAAAATTAAAAGCTATCAATGGACACCTAACTTATTTAAGAAATTTTATAAGTTGGATTTAAAAAGGAAAGGATCTAGTAACATTTCTTTTTTTTTTTTTTTCCCCGTTACAAAAGCAAGCATGCCCCTTATGACAAGTAACATTCAGAGGTATAAAACGTACTTCTTAGCCCCTAATCTCCCCAGTGTCAAGTAAACCAAGTACTCATTTTAAGGATATATTTGGGACTGTTATCCTTGTACTGTTACATTTTATCTATAACAACTACAAAATCCCACAAAGTCCTGCGATCACCTCCTTTCTTCTGTAGCCAGATTGTTTCTATCTCTAAGCATATTTGTATCTGGCCACCCAAGATGCCATGTCAATGTCCAGGTGGTATAATATAACCTGCAAAAGCCAGAACCTATGTGCGGCAGAAACCTGTCAGAGAAGGAAAACTCAAGTATTTTCCACCAAAGAGAGTGAGAGCAAAGTGGTGGCTGCACCCTGTCAAAGGTGGAGACCCAGAAAAACAAGGCAGTCTGGCCAAGTTCTGGCTTTCACAGATTTCACTCTATTACTGCTCTTCTTACCTACCCTGTGAACATGGTGCCTTGGTGACAGATTCAGGCTTGGTTGAAACAAAGATTAATTTTCCTCAGAGGAGCAATTAATTTCCATTTTATAGAGATGGATACTAAAAAAAGATTTGAACATTGGTTTTAAAGCCATGCATGAAAACTGAAAACAATACCAACCAACCAATGAACCAGTTGCCTTCAAGCTGACTCCAACTCATGGCAACCCTGTGTGTGTCAGAGTAGAACTGCACTCCATGGCGTTTTCAATGGCTGATTTTTCAGAAGTAGATTGCCAGGCCTTTCTTCTCAGGTGCCTCTGAGTGGACTCAAACCTTCAACCTTTAGGTTAACAGCTGAGTGCATTAACTGCTTACACCATCCAGGGACTCCAAAAACAATAGAAATATCTTTAATTTCTATCACAATTGTGAGGTCTGAAAAAGTTCACTGGTAATAATTCATGGGATAACCAAGAATGATGATTTGAGGCTACAGCATTGAAAGAAGAAGAGGTAAATAAGGGGAATGGGACGATATTAAAGTGAAAAACAAGATCCTCAAAACTTACATATCTGCAGACCTCTGACAACTCTGTGGCTTCTCAGAACATAACTTTTCTTCTTCTTATTGCTCTATCCAATGCTTACTGCTATCACTTTTTTACCGTCAAAATCGTTAACAGTCAGAGCCAGACTTAAGAGAATGAGAAGTAGGTCCCACCCTACAAAGAAAAAAAAAAGAAAGAAGAAAAATAGGCCCCAATGCCACATGTGCCATAATTAGGGTCTTTCTTAATGAAATTTTCATTTTCAAGCATGCTATTTTTCAAATAATAACTACAAGAAAACAATCCATTCCAGGATGTCTCAAAATACCTCCTGTAAACCATTTCTTGAGGTATTTCCTGAAAAAAAAAAAAATAAAGAATTTCGTTGTTAAAAATGGTTTGGATCATGTGAATGCTAAATCGTTTCCTTGGAGACATAAAATGCCTATTATCATATTAAAGGCATTGAGTCCTGGAGTAAGTCAACATATACAACTCTGTTTAACACTACAGTTCATAAACACATTTAATCAAAAGTCTTTTTTTCCTTCACGGTGTACCCTGTATGCCCACTGTTGTTGAACATGCAGGGAATGTTGCCTCAAGTCTTTCTCAACAAAACCCTTTATTTTTATTGTTTCTCTATTGTTAGTGTTTAACTAAAAACAAGCTGAGGCCGAGAGAGTGACAGGATGAGAGGGGGTGGCTAGGTTTCAAAAATAGACTTGATGACCTCACTTAGTACTCAAGACCTCCCCAGCTGGACTCACTCACAATGCCCCTGTAGGATCCCTCTGGCCAGGAAGCCGAGAACTTCAGCCCTGTAACAGCATTGATTTATCTCAGTGATGTTCACATTGGTAGGCTGAGAAGTCCTTAGCCCTGAATTTTCCCACAGCTTCTATCATCCAATTCCTGTAATAAAAAGCCAAATATTTCTCTGACAGTAATATTGTGGATTCAAATATGTTTTGTCAGAGAAATTGTGGGAAATTTTATCTTTTCCTTATTACCCATAGAACCATGTATGTTTTTGATGATCTAATTTTTTAAATATGGTTTTATATAATTTCTAAAATGAGAAAGTATAGTCTCATATTTCAGAATAGGTGGGAAAAGGGGTAATCCATATTCTTTGATTTGTTACTTATGAAAAAAAGCTGGGAAAAGGAAAAGAAATTAAAAAGATGAAGACAATAAAAACATATCATATTGGGCCTGAACGTTCTAATTTGACTTTCTTGAATGAGACTTGTGCAGATTTTATTCGGGAGATTCCAGGTTTGCCTTGTTCACTTGTAGCAGCACATCCTCAACTTGTCCAAAATTATGTTAATGTTTTTCTTTCAGATACTTTGTCCCAAGCAGAGTATTGTCCCTCAGAGAATAGTACCACTATCTAGATAAGTGTATAAGACAGAATCATAAAGAAAATCATTAAAACTTCCCCCCTCCTCATGCCTCAAATCCAACCCATCCCAAAATTTTGTTGGTTTTGCCTATTAAATATCTTAGGAATACTTTCATGTCTAGAATATTTGTATATCAATACACATCTGTTAAGGCCCTCTTCTGTGTCCCAGTTGTAGTAGGTACAGAATATATGGCCCTGAACAAAAAAGAGATCCCACACTCAGGAATGCCCATTGTAGTGGGGAAAGAGTATATGAAGTAAACGAACAAACATTGTAGCTCATGTGAAGATAAGTGCCATCATGAAAAGTAAAACAGAATAAATATAATAAAGAATGAACATTGGGTAGATGTTATGGAGTAAATTGATCCCCCCAAAAACTGTGTGCCAGCTTGGCTAGTCTGTGATTCCCAATATTGTGTGATTGTTCACCATTTTGTCATCTGATGTGATTTTCCTATGTGTTGTAAATCCTACCTTTGTGATGTTAATGAGGCAGGATTAGAGGCAGTTTTGTTAAAGAGGCATGACACAATCTACAAAATTAGGTTGTATCTTAAGTCAGTCTCTTCTGAGATATAAAATAGAGAAGTGAGCAGAGAGACATGGGGACCTCATACCACCAAGAAAGCAGCACTGGGAGCAGAGCATGTCCTTTGGACTTGGGGTTCCTGTGCAGAGAAGCTCCTAGACCAGGGGAAGATTGATGACAAGGACCTTCCTCCAGAGCTGACAGAGACAGAAAGGCTTCCCCTGGAGCTGAAGCCCTGAATTTGGACTTCTGTACTACTAGACTGTGAGAGAATAAACTTCTGTTTGTCGAAGCCATCCACTTGTGGTATTTCTGTTATAGCAGTATTAGATAACTAAGATAGTAGGCATTATTTTATATAAGCAATGTTTTTCAACCCCAAAACTAGGGAGGTCATGAAAGCAACGTTGTAGTCATGGCAAGCATTTTTAATGCAAGCATATAGAATTAAAAAAAAAAAAAAGTCAAGAAAGGATTTCACGTAGTAATGATGACAGTAAATATTGTTTTATAAAATTTTGTTGTGGTTATATTAGTGTGTGTGTACTAATCTATAAGGGTATTTTGTATCACCTTGTAAAATGCCATTCTTAATATGAAGTATCAGTAAAAGAAAACAAAAAACAAATAGAAAAAAAAAAACCTCTATTATGTTGAGGAGCTGTGCATGAGAAATACAGATGTGTTGGGGAAGAGTATTTCAGGAAACTAGAACAAATGTGAAGAATCTAAGGTAAGAGGTATGTTCAAAAAGTATCAAGGATCCTGACACGGCTACAGTGCATTATGGGCGTGGAAGAGTGATAGGATATGTGGTCAGAGAGGTAAAGAGGCACTAGACCATGTAGGGCTTTGTAGATCAGCTAAGCTGTTTATATTTTACTCCAAGTAAGATGAAAAGTCATTTGAGTGTTTTGAGCAGAATAATATCCTACTCTCATTCACTTTTTCATGAAGTATTTTGGCTAATATGTAAAGAATAAACTGTAGGAAGGTGTCATGGACTGAATTATGTCCTCCAAAAAATGTGTGTATCAATTTGGCTGGGCCATGATTCCCAGTATTGTGTGATTTTCCTATATGTTGTAAATCCTGCCTCTATGATGTTAATGAAGGAGGATGGGCAGCAGTTGTGTTAGTAAGGCAGGACTCAGTCTACGCGATTGGATTGTGTCCTCTTGAGATATAAAAGAGAGAAGTGAGCAGAGAGACATGGGGACCTCATACCACCAAGACAACAGTGCCAGGAGCAAAGCGTGTCCTTTGGACCCAGGGTCCCTGCCAGGAGAAGCTCCTAGTCCAGGGGAACATTGATGAGAAGGCCAACACAGAGAGAAAGACTTCCCCTGGAGCTGACGCCCTGAACTTGGACTTTAAGCCTACTTTACTGTGAAGAAATATTTTTTTTTTTTGTTAAAGCCATCCACTAGTGGTATTTCTGTTATAGCAGCACTAAATGACTAAGACAGAGGCAAGGATAGAAAGAGAGAACAGTAAGAGGCTATAGTGATGGTACAGAAAGACATGAGAATTGGCTTGAGATATTATGATAATGGTAGATAAATTGAGAAATCATTTGATTCTGGTCAAATTTTGAGTGTTGGGCCAAAAGGGTTTGCAGTTGAATTGGATGTGGGGTTTGAGACATGGAGAGGAATTAAAGACAGCACCAAGGGATTTTGGCCTAAAGTGGGGAGATTGAAGTCTTCATTTACTGAGAAACTCAGTGGCAGGAGCAGTTTTGTAGTTTATGGGGGATATAGTTAATTGATTGAGAGCAAGTTTTGCACAAACATTTGGATATATAGGTTTAGTATTCAGACAAGTGACTTAAATTTGGGAGTCCACAGGTATGTGAAGTCTTGAAAGATGTGATCTCCCAGGGAGAATATTTAGACCAAGAATAGAAACAAAAGGAGGGGAATGGAAAAGAAGAAAAGAGAAAAGAAAGAGAAATGGAAAGATCTAAGGTTTGAGTGCTGGAATATTCTAATTTTAATAGGCTTAGAAGATAAGGCTGAAAGATCAACCAACAGTATAGGTAGGAAAACAAGACAAAGTAAATCCCAGAAACCAAGAGGAAAAGAAAAAAAAATGTATTTCAAGAATGCAGTAGTAATCAATTGTGTTCTATACTGATAGGTCAATTAAGATTGGATTTTTCAATACAATTGCTGACTTTGATAAGAGCAATTACAGTGTATTGTAGGAATTAAAGCACTTGCGGAGTGAGTTCAAGAGAAAGTTAGAGAAGCAGAATTGGATGGTGAGTAGCGTTGATTACTTCCAAAGCTTTGCTAGTAAGTGAGCAGATAAATGGGAGTTTTGATGGAAGGGAATGTGGGAATGAGATATAGTGAACAGTTGGATAGGAGGAGAGATCTTACTTCCATAGTATGAAAAGTAGAAGCAGAAGATAAGCAACTTAATATAGGTGATGGTGGAAGTTTATGTAAGTTCTTTCAATTTCTTTTATCCTCTCAGTAAAATGAGAAGCAACATCATCAGGAAATGTAAGAAGAAAGAAGAAGGTAATAGAGGTTTAAGGATAACTTACTAAATCCTGGAATGTTCAATTAACACTTTTGCCTTTTTGCCTCCAATTAAAGCCTTTTCTTCCCAGAAGCCAGAATAACTTTTTTAACTCAATCTGAGGGTGGTACTAGATGCTTAAAAGTATTTAGTGTCTTCCCATTACTTTATAAACAAAACCTGTATTAACTAAATATAGCCCCTGCATTAACTGGCTCCTTCCTTCTTTTCCAGTATCATCTCTCATCTCTTACCTCTGCCTTTGTTTCAACTCACATTCGCACTGGAATGATATGCTCCTTTTTTGCTATCAGGGCCTTAGCACATACTATTTCTTATGCTTAGAAAGCCATTTAATCTCATTCTTGCCTAATTAACTTCTAAACTGATCCATTATAAAACATCCCTCTTTTCTACCTGAGTTCTAAACTGATTAAGAAATAGGACAAAAGAGTAAGGCTCATGTTACCAAAATATCACCCTATAAAGGTTGAGTTGGAGGACACGGCTTATATCTATAGGCATGTTAATTTTCTAAAACTTCCCCGCGAACTAGACAGACTCACCCAGTCTTAGTGGATCCTCCTCAAGAACAGCAGAGAAGATTAAAACCTTCTTGGAGCAACTCACTCCCAAGAATAATGGAAGAGGAAGGGGCTAGACTATGTGTGCCTGATTTTCCTTCCAGACTCACCAATCAGATTAAATTCTACTTTTCTATTGGAAGGGATAAATGATGGCTAAAAGAGAGGAAAGTGATCTCTCTGTATTGAAGGAAATGCCATGAGTAAGGATTAAATATTCCATGCTAATACATCACTAGAGTTTACCCATTTCAGTGCTTTGCTCATAACATGCAAGCAATACAATGTGCAAGAATGAGGAAATTAATGAAAATCAGTCAATTACTTCCTGGTTTTTCATTTTTATTTCTTTAAAAGACCTTAATAACATCCCCAAACTCTAAGTCCCCTTATTAGTCAGCCCAATCATTTAGATTCTTACTCTCTCATACCTTACAAAGCAGGGGCTGGTAAAATACGGCCATGGGCCAAATCTGGCTCACCATCTATTTTTGTAAATAAAGCTTTATTGGAGCACACACATGTCCATTCATTTATGTCTATGGCTGCTTTCGAACTACAGTGGCAGAGCTGGGTAGTTCCGACAGAGACTATGTGGCCCACGAAGCCTAATATATTTGTTATCTGGCCCTTTACAGAAATAGGTTGCTGGCCCTTGCTTCGGAAAGTCAAGAAAAGGACAAATTGTAGAAGCAGAAAAACAACCACATACTTACGGATGTAAAAATTGAGAAGACATTTAAAGTTTGCGAGTACAATGAAAAGGGAGGTTTTGCTAGAGAGTGACTTTTCTACAGTGTCTTTTATCTGATGAATAAATACATAGAGACAACTCCAAAGAAAGAGTACGTTTTAGCAGGAGGTAGTGGTTTGGCTCTGGATTGGAGAGTGTTTGTGGATACCTTTATTGATCTCTCTCACCTGGAGGTAAGCTTGAATATCAGCTCAGCTCTAACACTTCCATCTGCTTTGTTCACTCCTGGAAAAGGATTTCAATCAGACAGTTTCTTTTACCTGAAGCTAGGGAAAGAGGCATTCATACTAATGGCTTCCTGCCTGTAGATTCCATAAAGCTAACTCTATATGCATTTTTTTAGTCTTCTTTGTTAGACATCTCCAACCATGTAGCTGAAAACTAGCTTTTTATAGCTTTGTTTGTGATATATTTCTATCCAGCTGTGTTCTTAACAGCAACTCTGCAAATTTCTCTAAAGCTACCTTTTTAAAAACAAAGTGGCAAATGGTAAAACAAACAAAACAATGTATGCAGGTACATCCATCCATCTAATTATCTCATCCTATAGCAGGTTGGGTGAGTACTTGTAGTTTCTGTTGTAATATACTATGTTATTTTTTATTAAAAAAAATTAGGAGTCCTTGTTCAAACCACAAAGCACGAATGTTGATTCTGTATTTACAAAGTATCTAAGTGCTTTGGAAGGATGTGAGCTGGAGTGGCAAACCCAGTAAAAAATAACAATAGCTGACATTTATTGAGAAGTTACTATACACCAGGCAATGTTTTAAGTTTTATCTCACTTAATCCTTATAGAAACATTTGGAGGAAAATACTTCGATAATCCACACTTAATAGAAGATGAAATTTAGGAATTGCGTAGTTAAATTGCCCAAGACCACACAATCACCGAGTTATGGAAGTAAGATTTAAACACCTTTTATCAGAGGCTCCCAAACTCTCACAGTTGCAGCTCCCTTAGCCTTTACCTGATTTTTTCATGGTGCTCTAGGCCAGAAGAAATACCACATAGTTCTACTTATTAATGATTTAGGTCCAACTATGTTAATGAGCATTTATGTCCAACAAAGTTAGTAGCTAATCGAACAAATAATTAACATAAAATGAAAGAAAGATATTTTTATTTCATTCTTAAACAACCAGAATTACTTTTTAATGGGATGTGTATACCCATTGAACATTGCAAAGCTTCTCAAAGCTTGGAATTCTGTTGCATACCACCACCCTAATTTTCTATTTCACGTTAATTTTTCTGCGGTGCTTGATTTATATCACAGCAACCTCCAAAGACCTAGTTTCACAAAAACGTGGTTGTCACCAAAAGGATTGTAGTGTGATTTAATCTTGAAACTTTGAACTTCCTGGAGCTCATCATTCTTGAGGTGTTCAGCGATGTTGCTGCGTTTTCCTGGGGTATTTAATGTATCCTGTGGTGGTGCAGTGGTTAAAGTGCTTGGCTGTTAACCAAAAGGTAGGTGGTTCGAACCCACCAGCCACTCCAAAGGAGAAAGATGTGGCAGTTTGCTTCTGCAAGGATTTATGGAATGGATTTGGTTTTTGGTATATACATTATATCCTCTCTTAGCCTCTTCACTAAACTGAAAGTAGGAATTATGTGTTTAGTCCTTGGAATTTCCAATAGTGCACATTACTGTTCTTTGTAGACAACATCCAATAGGAAAGTCTATAAAATGAGTTTTTGGTTCCCAAACTGTGTGTCAAGGCACCCTGGGGTGCCACAATGAATTGACAGGGACATCACCAAAAACCAAACCAAATTCATTGCCATTGACTCAATTCTGACTTACAGCAACCCTATAGGACATAGTAGAGCTGTCCCATAGGGTTTCCAAGGCTGTAATCTTTATGGAAACAAACCATCAGATCTTTCTTTAATAGAGCGGGTGGTGTGTTCGAACCACTGATCTTTTGGTTAGCAGCCAAGAGCTTTAACTACTGCACCATCAGGGCTCCTTTTAATGCATATAGACAACAAAAATAGAGAGAGCAATGTGAATTGTGCAAAGTAAAAATATGTGAGAGTAAGAGAGTCCTAAATTTGAATTGAGGCTCTTAACTATGCTAGTGCTATTCTAAGCATAAAGTTGTGCCAATTCCTGCCACAGTTAGAGGTATTAAAAAAAAAAAGATTTATGTTAATAGAATAAAGTTTAATGATAAAAGTCAAATAAATATTATACAAAGCAATTGCTATCTTGCCATTTTCACCTCAGTAATGATTCCTAAATTAATGCTGCCTTTTGCCTTTCCACTATAGATGATCAGTCCAAATCCTTGTTACTTGTTGCTTATTTGGAGATGGAATTCTGGAGTCCTAGGAACCTAGAAGGAGCCATGGTGGCGCAGTGGTTAAACACTTGGCTGTTAAATGAAAAGTCAGCGGTTCAAACCCACCAGCCTCTCTGAAGGAGAAAGATGTAGCAGTCTGCTTCCATAAAGATTACAGCCTTGGAAACACAATGGGGCAGTCCTACCTTATCCTATAGGGTTGCTGTGAGTTAGAGTCAACTCCACAGCAAAGGGTATTTTTTAGGAACCTAGAATATAGTTTAGTACAGTGCTACTCAAAATGTAGTCTGTAGACTACTGTTTGTGAAAAGTTTCTTATTGGTCTGCAGCAAGGTAACTGCAGAGTTGATGTAAGAATTCAGAAACTTTTACGGTAATTTAGCAAAGTAGTTTTATTTCTGTTAAATCTAATAATAAAAAAAACTTTGTATATTTCGTTTTTCTAGTAATTCATTTCATTATATTTTGCAAAATTATTTATCCAAGGTAGATTGGAAATTAAAGAAAAAAACAAAAACCAGCACTTCTGTAATATAGTTTGAGAAGCACTGATCCAGAAGGGGGTCTTTGGGTAGGCATATTTTCTTGGCCTTGTAGACTTCTTCCCTCATGGAGATGGGCATGACTGGAAGAGTGGCTACTTAGGGGCCCTCCCAAGTGTTATGTCCAAGAAGGAGCCCAAGGTGTCCAGATCCAGGGACTGTTCTGATTATGGTTATTACCCCAGGTGGATAATATGACCCTTTGGAATAGGGAGATAACTAATTTTGGTCTTTTCAGTACCTAGCTCTATTAAAGGTACTAAATAAATGGTTTTTGAAAGAACAAGTGATTAAATACAATGATGATGATGGTGGTGATGATAATTAATATCGCTTATTTTAATAGAACCCTGTGCCAGGAGCTACATTAGATACTTTATATAAATTATCTCTAATCTTCACAAAAACCATCAGGATAGATACTATTCTTTCTACTGAGAGATGAAATCTTCATTTTACATCTTAGAAGAGAGTGCTGTTACTAAATTAAACCTGTTGCCGTCGAGTCAATTCTAACTCATAGTGACCTTATAGGACAGAGTAGAACGGCCCCATAGGGTTTTCAAGGAGTGCCTGATGGATTCCAACTGCTAACCTTTTGGTTAGCAGCTGAACTCTTAACCACTATACCACTAGGGTTTTCCCCTATTACGTTAGGCTTGGGAAAATGGGAAGAAGGCTTTATTGGAAGAAATGAGGTTTGAAGTGAATCTTACAGAATAAGTAGAATTGTGAGAAGAAGAGAGAAAGAAACTAGTCTATGGGGAGAATTGTAAAGCAAAGAATGCAAGATACAAGGCCTTCCCAAAGCAAATGGTTAAAAAATATATAAAAAGCCTAGGAAACTGGGTAAGCTTGTGGTCTAAGTAGAGAGAGCAAGCTCTCCTTAAAAACATTTACTTTTATTAAAAACAAAACAGCAAAATTAAAATATTGGACCATAAAACCAAAACTCTTTACAGGCATCATCTCAGAATGAGTTCTCCTAACCTCCGATCTCTTTTATATTACCCTGTTTTAATCCCTTATGTAAAATATATCGTTATTTGATATCCTTATTTGGGATATTTTCTTATTTATTTATTTTTATTTGTTTGTTTATTTTTGTTTTTCTCTGCTAGTCTTTAAGCTATATGAGATTAAGATTCTTGTCCATCATATTTATTGATAAATTCTGGCATCTAGAGATATGTCTAATACATGCTTAATATATCAATTATTTTGCTTCATAAAAAGTACCAATACTCATCAACAAATACTTTGCTATTTGCAACAACATTTATTATTTTCCCACTTTTGAAGGTGGAGTGGCAGTTCTGCTGGTTTCCCTGGGATCACCCATCTGGTTGCATTCAGGTGGAGGTTCCTCTGAGCTGGAAGAATCAAGACGCCTGACTCATGTCTGGAAACTCGTGCTGGCTGTCCTCTAGGATGTCTCATTTCTCCTCCACGTGGCCACATGGCCTCTCATCCTCCATTAGGTTAAATTGACATCCTTATGTGGTGATCATAGGGCCACATTCCAAGAACGTAAAGGCAGAGCTGCAAAGCTCTTAAGGTCTAACACTAGAAATAACACACTATCACTTCTACTGAACATGTTAATCAAAGCAGGTCATGTCACCACCCTAGATTCAAGGAGTGGAGAAATTGACTCTCTGCAAAATATTGTGCCCATGATTTTCAATAGGCCACAACTAAATTTCAATATATAAGCATGATATGCATTGATAAATAGATAGATGATAGACAGACAGACAGATAGATAGATGACTTTGAGTTGACTCTGACTCATGGCAATCTTATGTACAACAGAACGAAACACTGCCTGCTCCTGTGTCATCCTCACAATCAAGATGCCCTCCTCCAGCAATTGTTCCCCACTGATGATGTGTCTAAAGCAAGCTAGTCAGACAATGTTCTGTTGTGATCCATACGATTTTAACCAGCTGATTTTTAAAAGTAGATCACCAGGCCTTTCTTCCTATTCTGTCTTAGTCTGGAAGCTCCATTGAAGCCTTTCCATCATGGATGGCCCTGTTGATATTTCAAATACCAGTAGCAAAGCTTCCATCATCACTGCAACACACAAGCCACCACAGTACAACAAACTGACAGATGGGTGGTAAATGAATGAATAGATGATATAATTAAAAGCATGGTCAGGAAAGCATACAGCATATCTTTTAGTTTATCAATAGAGAGTCATGTATATTCTTGAATATGAGGTAATATGATCAAAGTAGAGTTTTGGAAAGATTAATGTGATATGGTGTCACAGCGGCGATGGTTGTCGGGACGGCAGAGACAGTAACCAAACACAACTCTTACAGAGAAGTGGGGCCAGGAGGGTCACTCTGAGGAGTCGACCCCAGCTTCAGTCCCAGGAGTTT
>NW_004444142.1:1458583-1462118 GCF_000243295.1 Trichechus manatus latirostris
GACAAGTCTCAACATGCTGTGCAGCATAGAGGCCTGTGGAGGCTGCAGTTGTCAATAGTGCAGCCATGTTTAAATGGCATATATCCCCACAATATGGTTATAGGATGAAATAAAGTGGTGAGAAACAAGATGTGTAAAAGTCATGTGAAGCCTGCCATGATAAACCAAAAGTAATGAAATAAGGAGCTGGATGACTCATCATAAATTCTACTCCTGCTTCCCATTTACTTATCTGGAGTTTTACGGTAATGTATGATGGTGGCACAATGTTAAATGATTCTTTGCCTAAGGACAGATGCATGGGACCTGCTAATGGATGGCAGGAGAATAAAAAAAATGTACCTGGAGAAGAATTAGGATAACACAGATATCTGAGTGACTTCAACCAGTTGTCCACATATTTACAGGTTCACTTCAATTTATTGACAATTCAATTCAAGGTGGTTTGAATAATTAAAGGTAGAATGTAAGGTCTGTTCTTTTGAGGGGAAAAAAAACTTCCTTGGGATACACACACACACACACACACACACACACACATATATACATATATATATATATTCATATATTTAAACTCCCAAAGAAATTACATTTAGAGATGGCACTTTGTAAGCTTGAAGCCTCATGGCCATTTACTTAGAACTCACTGATACAAAAGAAATAGAAATATTAAAACATATAGTATTTCAATCTTCCCTAGAGATAGCTCAGCTCAGTGTTTTCTCATGTTGCTAAAAAAACGAAGACACTCATATATCGCAAGGTGTTTTCACTCTGGCTGGTTATGCTTGTCAGTTCTTCTCCTGTTCAAAGACAGATTTGAAAACACACCCTATTTCTAGGAATGTTTTCCTGTAGAAAAAACTATTATTTTCTTCCTTAGAAAGGCAATAGGGAGAGATTTCAAGCTTAACAGGAATGAAGCCATAAATTTATCTGGAGAATGCTGACTTTTATACCTCACCATAAGAAAGAGAAATTGATGGAAATGTACCTGATTCTTATGTAAAAAGGCAATCTTTCAGGGTTTGAACTAGTGTGTTATTTTAAAAGATTGTCTCAATGTGCAATTAATAAAACTTAAAATCTCCACTGAAATATATTGAGCACCAGTCTAGTAATTAAAACCTTTCATATAATTAAATAAATAGCTGCCATAGAGTCGACTCCAACAACAGCGAACTTATGTACAACAGAACGACATGTTGCCCAGTCCTGCATCATCCGCACAACAATAGGGATTTTCAAATAACCTTGGAAAAATCGACTACTTTCTCTAAATAAAGTTCTTAAATTTATAGGTATTAGAATATAAAGGTACCTACCTTTATGAATTACTCATAATGACATTTTATTCTAGCTCCAACTTTTTCTAAGCATTATTCTGCTGCTGTTGGAAGTAGATTTCGACCTTCTACAATAAAAATAAGAATTTAGTATTCAATTCTCTTTCTCCAAATCAGACTTCCAACTGTCAATTATACTACCTTACCTGGTTGGATGAGAAATTATTATTTATTGTTATCATTATTTCTTCTAAACATCCCAGTCCCTTGTGTCTCTAATTTTGATTTAGCAAAACTCTAGATCAAAATCATCGGTGGCCCCACTTCAAACATTAAAAAAAAAAATCATAACATCCAGAAGTGTGGGTCCTTGATCTCTATTTTTAATGAATTATTCAGATGATTCTTTAGCACAGTAAAGTTTGAGAACCTGCTCTAGATTTGAGTCATTTCCCAAGTAATTTGTTGAACACACCCTTAAGTAGGTAGGAAGTAGTCTCTCTCTTATATATTTTAGAAATATTTACTCAGTGCTTTGTTTATGTCAGGAAATGCCCAAGCTGTTGGGGATACAGTGACTAATCCTATCTTATCTGCCTTGGATAGCTCTAATTAGAGGCAGTTCTAATTACAATATAATCTGAATAATGCTATGCTACATGTTAATATACAATACCATGAAAACTCAGGAAAAACTGGATAAGGCAGATTAGGGAAGATTTTTCTGGAGGAATCAACACCACAACACAGTCTTAAAGGACGTTTCTAGGGGATGTAAAGTTTTGGATAGAGGCGAGAGAGGCCATGGTGTTTTTAGGTAGTGCAATTTTTATGCCTGGCGTAGAAAGTGGAAAACTGGTGACACATAAAGCTAAAGAAGGCCACTGGAGTAATTTGTGAAAAGTCTTGTTCTGTTTTATAAAACTTCCTAGAAGCTCATTTGGTCAATACACCTAGTATATGAGGGAACTGATACCAGCCAACAAGATTCTACAGTGTATTCCCTTAGAACGTATATAGTATTATTGTCGGACGTAGGTTGCTAAAGTAAAAATACCACTCTATAGGAGCAGAGGATGACCTTGCTTCTAGGTGAATCTTTTGGAATATAGAAGGCAGCTCATTGCCAAAAAAGAGAGTCTTTTTCAAGTCTTTCCCATTTCTGTAAATAAGGATTCTAGACACCTCTCTTCATCTTATACCACACATCCAATCTCTTGGTGGATCTTGTTAACTCTACCTTCAAAAGATACACAGAGATTGACTACTTTTCACCACTTGATGCAAGTGGTGAAAGCCAAGCCCTCATATTCTCTTTCCATTCTTGGTACAAGCTCACATATACTCTTTCCATTCTCTAGGCAAACAGTAGCTTAATGAATTTTCTGCATTTTTGGATTGCGTGCCTATTAATTTATATACAGAAATTAAAATAAAAATTTATGTAGGAGTCCCTGGGTGGTGCAAATGGTTAATGAATTTGGCTGCTAATTGGAAGATTAGATACTCAGTTCCACTCAGAGATGCTTCAGAAGAAAGACCTGGGGATCTACTTCCAAAAAATAGGCCATTGAAAACCCTTGGAGCACTAGTTACGCACAGCCGGAATACACTTAATGGCAACTGGCAAGGTTTATGCTACATAATGAGAAACAGAAGGAAATTTTTTTAGCCCTTAGGGGAGCCTCTTTTCATTTGCTTCCTTTGATATTCCCTAGTAAATGTACAAATATAATAGGCATAGCCTGAGAAGGATTTAGTAGCCAGGGCTCAGATTCCTTGGGGAAGAGAGTCTGTGTCATTGCACTAAGTATGTCACCCAGATCAACAGAGGGGCATGCTAAAGCTAAGGGGACTCTAGAATTGGTAGTAGAAGAGGAGACACTGAGTATCAGTTGTGGCCTTATAACCAGGTTCATCTGTGGGCTATAATTTTTTTTACAATTTTTCCCTTTCTCTTGTAAGTCCCTTCCCCAGCCCACCCCACCCTCAAAAAAAAAAAAAGGTCTGGAGAAGCTACTTGCAGAACTTAAACTAAGAAATATATTTAAGTGACACAAGGGGTGGACTGTAGTGGATAGTGTGCTGTGCCGTCCAGATCTGGTTTCAGACTGAAGAAAAGTATTCTTCTGGGAAATTGCTGTTGGCTAACCACCCTCAGCTATCAACACTTTCTGGGATTTTCTCTTGTCTGGTGAAAGCAACTCTGTTCAAGCTTGTGTTTCCTTCCCATTAACTGCCTACATCCA
>NW_004444142.1:1462218-1499991 GCF_000243295.1 Trichechus manatus latirostris
GACATTGCAGCTTCAAAGTGCCTCATAAAATCAGCTGTGAATGCTTTCAGCCCACCTTTTCTCTCTTCTCAACTCACTTCTTTCCCTTTTCCTGAAGATGTTCTTCCTAAAACACTGTCCAATAAATATTTTGCATGTTAATCCATCTCAGAGTCTGAATTCTAGGGAATCTCATCTGTAATAATATATCATATGTATACAATTTTCAGTTGATAAAGGAATGAAAATGTCCTTCTGCCTGGGATTACATTACCTATTTTACTCTCATGGTGAACTACTATAATAATAATGTTTATTATTAATAAATATTTATTGATCACTTAAGTATTGATCATGTTAAATGCTTTATGTGCACTCATTTAATTCCACTACTTAAGTCTAAGTTTTGTGATAGAAGAAACATATTCTATGTGGCTCGTAACTGTATTACTTGCACTGACCAGAGTAACTAGCATAAAATAGGTACTCAGTAAAACTTGTCTTAAATGGATTACTTAAAAATAAATTTATTTTTGCAACCAATATGTGAGAATTTCCCTATATAATCAGAATTTTATTATATCAAATAAAATTTAGAATGGGCTGTCCTCAAATGTATTCATATGCACAGGGCAGATTGTTTTACTCTTTTCTCTCTTAATATGGAATTTTCTATGTTTATCAGCTTTCACTAACTTTGTAAAACACTATCAGAGTTTTTATCCTCCTAAGTTACAGAATGTTCCTATGATATTGATGATGAAATATACTGAATAAGGAAACTGGTTTTCATTTTGAACCTCCGCTGAATCATCATCAAATAGTAATGATCTCAAGATATTTAATTTGCTTCTCACCAATTAGAAGGGAATATGGAATGAAAGCAGCTCTTATCTGAGCTTAGTTTGATTTCCTTCAAGGACTCTAAATCTAAGACAACCCAAATTCTCAGAACATTCTTTTGGAAGAGCTTGGTAGGCACTTCAGTTTCAGACATATTTAATTTCTCACTTTCAAATAATGAGAGATACTAGTATCTGGAAAGAGAAAACAGAATTAACCAACAAGAAGGAAGAGCCACTTGTATGCTTCTAATATTACTGCTTTTGTCCTTGAAGACACAAGGTGCATAGGGCTCTTCTCTCTAAATGGATTGTCCCTCCTATATTACGTATTTGAGATACAACATACTTTGTTATGACATCTACTTGTAAGATATACTTTTCTTTTCTGATCTGACAAAAATAACACTATGTTCTGTTTTGCTTTGTTTATTTGTTTGTTTTTCTTGACCACTTTCTTCTGGCTTCAAAAGTAAAAATAGAATTGTTTTTAACGAAGAAAATTTAAGGCAAACAGTCAGCATCATCAAAGTACTCCATATGTGAGTAAGAAGATTAATATGATTGATACCTACCCTTCCTAAAAGCTCCAGCTTTCCCATGACATGTTGACTCCACACATATGGGCAAGCATATGGTTTTCCATTTTATTTTTCCCGAATGCAGCAACAATCTTCTAAGCTGAGTGAATTTGAAATTATGACCATTGTCTTCTTCTACACATTAGAAAGTGTGGCTTTTAGATAACAGCTCAATAAAATATTTTTGATTCAGAAGAAATGAAGAAATTTACTCTTCCTTGCCATTTTTTCCATTTACTATTTACTAGCTATTGAGTAAAGATTAATGGTAAAAAACTAACCATTCTTCACTCTTGGAGAGCATTGGATAAAACCATATTTTGTTTTCTTTGTTTATTTGCTCTGATAGTGTCTTATCTCTTTTATTCTGAATTTATAAAATCTCAGGATATTCAAGTTCACAGTAAAAATAAATCAAAATGAGAAAGATTGTCAGCTTGTAGGCTCCGAAGATCAGCAAGTGTTAACTGTGATTTTGAGTAACTCACACTCTGGATCTTATTTTCATTGTTTGTAAAAATACTACAGAGCCCTGGTGGCTCAAAGGTTAAGACCTTGGCTGCTAACCAAAAGGTCCTAAAACACCAAAAGGTCGGCAGTTCGAATGCACTAGCTGATCCTTGGAAACCCTAGGGGGCAGTTCTACTCCGTCCGATAGGGTCGCTATGAGTCGGAATGGACTCGACAGCAATAAGATTTTAATGTTAATCCCAAGGTAGGGATTTGGATTTCTTGATGATTAAAAGTATTTTATGCTGACTCAATAAACATACCTGATGATTCCCAGTGAAAAATCTGAGAAAATTCTAGCTGAACTAAAAATAATAATAAACAAAGAAAGAAAGAAAGAAAATTAGATAAAAGTGAATGCTACAGTGCATTTTACTTTCTTTCATTTTTTGGAATTTATCCACTATAGAGATTTAAGAGCTGCAGTGAAATTACATCTACCTATTTATTTGTCTAATAGAACATTAATAAATGCTTCAGGTGGTTGTCTATGCTGGTCATGCTGATTTTGTTAGATTGTTGGATGGAGAAATGTGAATTGCTTGTCACAGACTTCAAAACTAGACACATCCTGAAATACACTGATAACTATTGGCTGTCCCTCAATGTGCCCTTCATCCATAGTGGTAGAATTTAAGACACCTAGAAGAACAAACAAATTCATCATCCTTCTATGAAGCTAGATACAGACACGTAACCAATTACTTGTCAATAGGACATAAATGTGGCTTTCTTATGTTAGCTTCTCAGGTTGTCTTTAAGGAGCTCCTGGCACATGTATTTTGCTTATTCTTCTTCATCTCTATCTCTATGTAGCTGTCTAAGACATGGATGGCACAATCTTCGACCATAAGGATAAGAGCCATACTTAATGGACTGTGAGGTAGTCAACTAGAAGTAAACTGTGTTTCTGTGGACTTCACAATCACCTGTTATGCAGAAATTGATTGCTTACCTTCATTGATGTGGGCAATAAATACAATCCTACCTTGTTTAGGCCATTGCAATTTTGGGTTTCTATTACACGCAACTGAAATAAATCTTCACTAATACACCTAATTCAGAAATTTACCAAAGGAGCCAAGTCAAAATTACACTTACCATTTCCTACATTATATTTGCACACAACATTAACGGAAAGTAGAATAATGAAAACAATAAAACTTAAAAGAAGTAAACAAAGTAAATAGAGTCTTCTCTTATCTGTACCCAATTTTCTTATGACTAGAAGTAGTGTTTTTGATAATTAGAATTAATTGACATAATATGTACATGCTTAAGAATTATTTAACTGAGATGAAACAAGAACTTTGGTCCAATACCCTTGCTACAAGAATGTGTAATAAATTTACCCTCCTCATTTCACAGATGAAGTCATGTGGCTAGTGGGACAGTATTGGATGGAAGAAATATGAAGTCATTAAGGAGATGCCTTTATGTGGAGACTTTAGTTGGTAGGTGGTGGAATGACTCAAGTTTTCTTTTTCTTATTAGAATGTTATTTTCCACAATTCAGGTAAATATTCAAACTGCAGTCTTAATCTTTGATCCCTTCCCAATACGTAGGTAAAATATCCCTTGGATATTTTGAAAACAAAAATGGGAGGAAGGCTGATATATATGCTTTTCCTAGTTTTGCTAATATTAGTAACCAACTTTCTAAATTGAAAGTAAGTTTTAAAGTATGAAGGTAAACTTATATAAAGCCAAATCTCCTTCTTGATCCTCAAGAGTCTTTGAAAAGTGTCCAAAGTCTAGCTATATCAAGGTATTTCCTGCATTCTTGGGTCAGACACTTTATTAAACAAGTACCTTTCTTCTCATGTTAATATTATTTATAAAGGAACTTGTCAGTAAAATGAGACAGGCAAATGTCCTTGGGAAATAAAAATCCAGAATACTTGTTATCTAAACAGTCATGTATTTTATTCTTGCCCTTCTCACCCTTACAGCCTCAACTGTACATTTTATCAAGGTGAATCTTGTTAGAGGATCATTCAGATTCTAAGTTTGCCTAATTCTTAAATAAGCAGTGTGGCTCATTATGCATATAAATGGGGTTTAGGTGAAGTGGAAAATGGATTTTACCACCACTTCCTCACCCTTCTCCTGTACAATATTTTTTCTTTGACTCAATGTCCTTTTATACAACTCATCTATTTAAGCAATAGTGTGCGTTATCTTGCATGAGTGTAGTCATTCAGAAGGGTATGTATGTCTTCCTTATTTCCTGGGCCACTGCTCTGCCCCATTACTCTCTTGTTCAAATCCCTGTGTGTCTACCTGTGTTCACACATGGGTGTTCATACTCAAGAAGAATGATCTGTTTATTCTGGAAAGAGTCAAAGCACCACATTTGCCAGTGTGAGATCACTGGAATAACTTTTGCTGATGTTTTCCACATGTTGGCTGATTATTTGAATTCTAGTTTAACCAATGTGTGCAGTCTCTCAATTCCCACATGTGCTGAGAAAGGTTCTTATTTGGGAGGCAGGGGAATTGCCAAGGGTCTGATGATAGCCTTCTGTGAAAATATTACTTTATCTGAAAGAAAATGTGTCCTTAAACAATCTGAGAGCTTTCACTGTTAAGCTATGTGTATGTGAAAATAGCTTGGAACCATGATAACTTCTCCAGATCTCTTGGATTAGGAATAACCAAACCTGGATAGAAACAAATTAAATAAATCCCCTTGTGTAAACAATTATATCATCTTTTCTTAAAGAGAAAGCTTAATGAGAGTCACAAGGCCTTGATAAAAATAATTCGTAGATTATGTCCTATTTCAGGTTTACTTCTTTCTTCTCTCTATTTCTTGAGGAATATAGCCATTCTTTGCTGGCAAAGGATCAGGAAGTGTTAATTCTGAATTTTCATGACTTCCTCCCATTGGAATTTTCTAGGTCTTGTATGACCTGTTGTTGTTTTTAGGTGCCGTTGAGTCAGTTCCGACTCATAGTGATCCTATGTACAGCAGAATTAAACACTGCCTGGTCCTGTACCGTCCTCACAATCATTGCTATGCTTGAGCCCATTGTTGTAACCACTGTGTCAATCCATCTCTTTGAAGGTCTGCTTTTGCTCTGACCCTCTACTTTACCAAGCATGATATTCTTCTCCAAGGACTGGTCCTTCCTGAATCATGTCCAAACTACGTGAGAGGAAGTTCTTCCATCCTCGCTTCTAAGGAGCATTCTGGCTATACTTCTTTCAAGACAGATTTATATGACCTATGGTATTGAAATTGTCTATTGTAGTCAAGTGTCATTGTCTTAGGCTGGGTTCTCTAGAGAAGCAAAACCAGTAACGTGTATAAATATATATATAGAGAGAGATTATATCAACAAAACAACTCATGCGATTGTAGAGGCTAGAACGTCCCAAGTCCGTGGATCAGGGTAGAGGCCTCTCCCAAGTCACACAGCCGCAGAAGCTGGCAAGCCCAAGATTGGCAGGTCGGAGAGAAAGGCTCCCACTCAGAGGCTGTGCAGATGGGCGAATCCCGGGTTAGGCAGATAAGCTGACAGCTCAAGTCCCAAGAACGGGAGATGAGCCGACAAGAAACAGCCCGCAGGATCCAGAAAGAGCAAAAAGCCAGAATGTCTGCTTATATTTAGATGCGGGCCACACCCAAGGAGACTCCCTTTCATCTGACTGGCTACTCACAGTATATTCTATCATGGGAGTGATTACATTAAAACACTGAGAATCATGTCCCAGCCAATTTGACACACAATCTTAACCATCACAGTCAAGTTATATGTTAATTTATTCAGGTCTTCGTTATTGTTATAAGTTGATGTATTTCCAAGTTGAATGGTAACATTGTCTACATTTTAAATAAGGTTGAGTAGGAGCATTTGGAGTCTTCTTAGTTAAGAATAATACTAGAGAAATTCACACATACTATGGCTAAATCTATTTAACTTTCTTTTCGCTTCTCATTGAACTTCATTGCTTTTTGTCTTTTAATCATATTCAATTTCTGCCTTACAACAACTCCTCATAACTCAGCTCATTGAACTTCTTGATCCTTGATCTTATTACTGATAAATATATCCTTGTCATATATTCTTGACCTTTATCTGTTAAGGTTGTACCAATTTTTATTTGAAGAAATTAGTTTGTAGAAAGGTGAGGTCATTATTTTGAAGCGACGTGATCCTAATAATTGAGGACTGGTATCATTTGTAGTTACAAAACAGGCAATGAAATTTCCATTAAATAGAAACAAAAATTTTGAACTGTCTGGATAATATGAAGAATCAAGAGGTCAATTTAGCTAGGACGACTGTGATTTATTGCTGTGTGTTCACATAAATCCCCCGTCACTTTAATTAACAATAGAGAGATTTTGAGCATATGATAAAGCAAAGTAAGATTTACTCTGTGGTGAATACAGAAGCCCTGGTAGGGACTTTTAAAGGCTGAAAATGTTTAAAAGTGGAAATCACTAAGAAAACTAATTCTTGGATGCAACCAGTTATTTGTGGATTGAACAGATTCACAAATTTCTCGAGTCACTAAATGTAGACTAGATAAAGCAAAACCACGTCCAAGACAGAGAAAGAGTCAATATCTATGTCCATTAATATGTCCCTGATGGTAAAGATACCCTCTCAAGTTTCTTGTGGTTTCAGTGATGTTGGTTACAGAGAGGATGTAATTACTGTGTGTTAGAATTTGGCCGCATAGGGAACAAATAAATCCTCACTTTGAGTACTTGTGTGGATATACAACTATTCAGTATGACATGCGCCCCTTGTTGATCCATTCACCCAACAGTAACCCCCTTGATGTCCTAATGGTTATCACTATAGTACAAAGATAGCAGGAACCATGTCAACAGACATCCTGTATTGGCAAGAGTTGTAATGAGGTATCCCGTTGTGTTCTCAGTCTAACACAAATCCCAGCATATCAAAAACACCAGGATATTTTTGGAAATCTAACACAAATCAAATACTAATGCAATACTAATACTATTGACAGCAATAATATTAATGTCACTTTGATTACCTTATTTATAAAACTATGTTCATATGATTACTTGTTCTCACAGGATAATTTCTTAGCTATAGAACTGTAGAATCACAAAATAAAACAAAACTGTGTATCATTAAGGATGTTGATATATATTGCCAAATTGTTCTCTAGAAAGGCATTATTTCAGTCTTCCACTAGGGGTACATAAATGTCTTTACATTCTCTAGGGTAAGGAGGTAGAGAGTGATGTGCCTTGATAAGAACAACAAAAATATTTTAACATCGTATGAAAAGGCAGATGGAGCAAATGATTTTGTTGCTTTTTTGCTTTTTTTAGAGCTAATTCTCCCCCTCCTTTTTTTTTTTTTTTCACTTATGTGTACCAATTTTTTTAATGTGTTCTTTGTATGAGCATGTGCTTAGGAACTGGCAGTCCTAACAAATTGAGGGGGCATATTATGATTATTTTGAGCCAAACATAGAATTCCATTTTCCTTATCAGTGACTGGTTTAGGCATGGCCATGAGATACGATATTACCAGACAAGAGAAAAGTCTGCTGGAGGTGGGGTTAAGCTTCTATAAACTGTTTTCTGTATAAAGATATTTATGAAGAAAATTTCCTCATTTTCTACTCGCTCTGGCTATAGGTGTTTGATGATTTGATGCATGCTACTTGGCAAACCTCCTGGAAGGATGAAGATCAACCTAATACAAAGCCAATATGCTGAGGATGGTCAAGTGAAAGGTACAAGAAACCTGGGACTCAGCTGCCTATCTAGTTAACCCCCAATGTCCTGGAATGAGTTAGAATCAACTCGACAGCAACTGGTTTGGTTTGGGGTCCAGGAGTAAAAAAATGTCTTCAGTGTTTAAGTCACTTTTATTATTTGAAGGTAAAAATTATTTGACCTATACAGTTAAATTCAGCTTCATGTTTTTAGAAATCAATAGCAAATTTGTAAGAGCTTGGCTGCTAACCAAAAGATTGGCAGTTGGAATTCACCTTTGCTCCTTGGAGACCCTATGGGGCAATTCTACTCAGTCCTATAGAGTCGCTATGAGTAGGAATCGACTCTGACAGCAACATTTTTTTTTTTTTTTTTAGTATCTTAGATGTCCACTATAAAATTCCAATGCCCACATCATACTTCTTTTTAGCCAAATGAAATGTAATGGTACAAAGCTTTCATGTACTTTTACAAATTATGACAGAAACGTAGGAGTGTGGAAAGAAGTACAGTGTGGGATTTAAAAAGTAAAATTTTGTGGGAAATCTTGTCTCTTCCAGCTATTACCCTCTACCACTCACTGAGGTAAAAGGAGGTTAGTGAAATTACACTTCATTTTCCCCTTAATGTCCTTCCTCATGTCTGTCTCATCCTCTATAGCACAAAACACATAAAGTCCAAATCATACAATCTCGAGTGAAATGTAATGCTTTTTGGTGGTTTGGGGAAGCAGCGTGTGGTGGGCTGGTTTTGGTTATTTGCATATTTTAATTACAGATTGGAGGATTGGAGTGGGGGTAAGGAATATCAGAACAGACATTCAAGTGTACTGACAAACTATGATAAAGTTTTGAATGATACAGCAGGTTTTAATATTAGCAGTGAAATTTTTTACCACACTCATTTTCAGTTGTCTAATATTAGTATAATTACTGTTATTAGCAATCTACAAGGAGGATGGGAAAAAAATGATCCCATCTTAGTTCTGTTTCATTATACGGGCTTTTCCAAAAAGATTACGGTTTGTTTTAAAAATTTGACATGGCTTGGGTTGAGGCTTGTTCATTTTCCCTGATAATTAGCTACTGAAAAGAATGCTATTTCTGTTTGATATTGGAAATCTGATGGTTTAAAAGCTGTTAGCAATTTTTGCTCATGGGGGCCTAAAAAGAACTAAACGATCTAGGTTATAAATTTCCTTTTCAGAGGTTGTTTGAGTGTGTCTGGAGTCCTGTCTGAATTGTAGGCAGTAAAGTAATCCAGTGGAGGACAAGCTATCAGGCTACATGAATGACTGGTTAGAGTGTTTATTGAATCTGTAAGAGAGAGGATTAGAGCATTTTCTTAGATTCCCTTTCTATTTCAAGAAGCCTTTGGGAAGGTTAAAAAAAATTCTTGATAAGTGTGCTCAGAAGAAGGGATGGAAAAGTCTCCCAGAGTTAACACTGCCAAATAAGGGTTATGGCACCCTCAGTGGGGAGTGGAGCTCCAAGGATAGGGTTGGTTTCTCATATGCAGATCGCCAAATGTCTGTGAGCACCAATGCAGTTAGCATCTGGAATGCAATTTTTATTTTGTCATTGAATCTGTGAATTTTTTTCCTAAAAAATATTTCTCAAACTGGAGTTAAGATTATGAACACACACGTATTCATCCCCATGCCTGTCCAGTACCTATTTATTTATCACCATTTCCTCTGATTTCTTTATACAGACAAAGTTGAAACAAGAAAAGAAAATGGTACTGCAATTCTGTGTCACAGATGTGACATTAGGGACTCTGGAATTTCTCTGCTCTTCTGGCATGCTGCTCACACTTCTGTTATAGAGCTCATTATGACATATTCTATTTATTTATTTCATTATCTCTCTCCCTTCTGGAAATATATTTTTGAAAGCTTGGACTGTGTTGTACCTCCCAGTGCTCAGTGACTGTTACATAGTAGGCATTTATTTTTATGGTAAAATTCCGTAGAAATGGAATATTTCAAGGATACACAAATGGTTCCACCTAAAATGACAATGAGAAGTGAGAATGAATTCATTGCCGATTGGTTTATTTCAATATGATATGGATAAACAAGGATGGCTTTATTATATTTCATTTGATGCATTCTTGAAAAGAAGCTTTGACTCAGTTGCCCAGGTTCTAAGATTAGGCAAGAAATAGTTAAAAAAAAGAAGAGAATAAATAAATTGTATCCCTACGATTATTGACTCTGAAGAAAAGACTTCTAAGACTACTTCATTCTGCTTGATTCTTAGCAGATGCTAGTGCAAGCAGGGAAAATGGTCATTTAAAAAGGCCCTGGAGTTTGGGCATAATATCTGCTGATAAGGGAGATGTTGTTTGTCCTATTAAAATCTTGGGAACTGTAATAAATATTCGAAAGTTCTTTGGAAAAGCACCACATCATCACTATTGATTATGGAGGACAATATATCTCATTCAGCAGAAGATACCATTATTAAAAGGTGAGCACCCTTTGGCAATTGTAGGTTTGCACTCAACTCGAATATAATTTTGTGACAAACGCTAGAATGTTTGGAAAAGTGATTTCATTTATAATTTCAGAATAATGACTAATGAACACAGGCACGACAAAGGTAACGAAGAACCATGTTATCTATGTCAGAATATCTGAGATGGCATCGATTTATGCCATCAACAGACTGTATTCTTAGACAAAATATTTAATCAAACAGTTCTTCTGTTTCTTTATCCATAAGAAAGAGAGATTGGATTAGGTTCGTTTTTTTTTTTTTTTTAACAGTTTTCTGAAAACTACAGTTCTTATAGGATGTTGTTGTTGTTAGGTACCGTCAAGTCAGTTCCTACTTGTAGAGATCCTATGTACAACAGAAGGAAACGCTGCCCGGTCCTGTGCCATCCTTACAATCTTTGTCATGCCTTAGCCAGTTGTTGCTGCCACTGTGCCAATCCATCTCTTGGAGCGTCTTCCTCTTTTTCACTGACCCTCTGCTTTACCAAGCATGATGTCCTTCTCCAGGGACTGGTCCCTCCTGATAACATGTCCAAAGTATGTGAGACATAGTCTTGCCATCTTTGCTTCTAAGTGAGCGTTCTGGCTGTACTTCTTCCAAGACGAATTTGTTTGTTCTCTTGGCAGTCCATGGTATATTCAATATTCTTCACCAAAACCATAATTCAAAGACATCAATTCTTCTTTGGTCTTCCTTATTCATTATCCAGCTTTCACAAGCATATGAGGCAATTGAAAATACCATGGCGTGGGTCAGGCGCACCTTAGTCTTCAAGGTGACATCTTTGCTTTAAAGAGATCTTTTGCAGCAGATTTACCCCAGGCAATACGTCTTTTGATTTCTTGACTGCTGCTTCTGTGGGCATTGATCTATGAATCCAAGTAAAATGAAATCCTTGACAACTTCAATCCTTCCTCTGTTTATCATGTTACTTATTGGTCCAGTCGTGAGGATTTTTGTTTTCCTTATGTTGAAGTGTAATCCATACTGAAGGCTGTTGTTTTTGATCTTCATCAGTAAGTGCTTTGAGCCCTCTTCACTTTCAGCAAGCAAGGTTGTGTCATCTGCATATTGTAGGTTGTTAATGAGTCTTCCTCCAATCCTGATGTCACATTTTAATTCACATAGGAGATTAGGAAATTTAATACAATATAAATTATGTGGTTAAGAAAATTGAATCCTTGCCTTTTCTATAGGACTGCCCACAACATTTACCTGCTCATGTGTAGTATGGCTCTCTAAGACAGGGAATGTAGTATGTAGAGGTGAAATTGTATGAGTCTATCTGATACTAAGCAAGACCTGACCACTTCTCAACCTTAGATAGACTAATTATATGAGCTTTTTATGTAAACAAACCAGCATGAGTGAAAATCACCTTTCACCATCACTTTCAAAACTATTAATGATGGGGTTAGGTCTCCATTTGTTAATAGAGAGGTAAAAAGGCAAAATACTTCCACATTAGACACACTTGGGCCATTATTAACCTCTATTAATGTGCTAAGGATGAGACTGAGATGAGATTGATTCTTGAAGTTATTAAGAATTAAAGTATTGGAAGATTGGTTTTATGAAAAACAATTGGATGTGTCTTTCTTTCCCTTGAAGTATCTTTAAGACACTCAAGTATATCTAAAGCATTTTGTTATGTATAATCTGCAGCCAAGTGCCCTTGCTCTACAACCATATTGTGAACTATAGGAATAACAAAAGGCTAGAGTTGCCAATTCAGGGCACGGGAAACTTCTAAGAAGACACAAATTTTGACAGGTTAATTTGTGATTTATGAAGGTACAGCTTTTTGTCTAGTCTAAAATTCAATGTCCTTCTTCATGCACACAGAGCAATAAACAATAGTTTACCAGTGGAATTCAAATTCTGGATACACAGTTAAAAGGTTCAGAAAGGGCCTCTTTAAATTTTGTTAATAAAAATATAAATAATGACTTTCCTTTTATTCCATGACTGCAGTGCAGGGGAATATTTTGTAGCAAATACACTTCAATGATGTTTCTCTGACATTGGCATCATAAAGGATGGAGTAAAAATAGAGAATAATAGTAAATATTAAAGCCCAGAGCAAACAATGGCCATGATATGACCTCGTTTATATGAAGCTACTGTCTAAGGATGCCATCAGTTATTCTTGATTTATCATAAGTTCTGTATATAGTACATATGTTTTCGTTGTTGTTAGGTGCCATCGATTCGGCTCTGATTCATAGCAACCCTTTATACAACAGAACAAAATGCTGCCCATTCCTGCGCCATCCTCACAATCATTACTATGCTTAAGCCCGTTGTTGTAGCCACTGTGCCAATCTATCTTGTTGAGGGTTGAAAGTCTTCCTCTCTTTCTTTTTCTATGTTAAGTACAAATTAGTTTAAAATAAATCGTCACAGAAAAGTTTTAAATTAGACACTGAGAAGATTGTAGAGCAGGAAAATATTTCACTGAAGGTATAGAATCATTACTAATCAATATTTATTGAATGTCCACAAAATCCATAATATTAGATTTAAACTTATGGGGGAAAAAACTCTGGTCAATTTCACATTTACGAAGGATATTTAGTTCACCATCCTTGAATTAATTACAATCCTCTCTGGAGTTTGGGGAATTATCTAGATGAATTGCTCCTCTTCCCAGTTCTGACTCTGCAATCCTTTTTTCTATGATTGGTAGTATTAGTCTCTGGTGTGCTGTTTTCATTCCAAGTGAATACATGCTTTCTAATAAAAAATTCTTCTTGCTTGTAGGGCAGTTTCAGGACTTGAAACTGGTTGGTTGGTTCCAGTTTAAATCCCTGCAGAGAATTTGCATATCTAACAAGTTCCCAAACAAACAAACAAAAAACCTGCTGCCTTCAAATTGATTCTGACCTGTAGCGACCCTGAAGGACAGAGCAGAACTGAGCCATAGGGTTTCCAAGGAGTGGCTGGTGGATTTTAACTGTTGAGCTTTTGGTTAGCAGCCATAGCTCTTAACTGCTGCAACACCTGTTCCCAGGTGATGCTAAAGCTGTTCGTTATGGACCAATTCTGCAAACCCCTAGTAGAGCAGTGTTTCTCAAAATTTATTATCTGTAAGAATCATCTAAGGATCTTGTTAAAATGTAGATTCTGATTCAGTATATCTGGGGTGGAAATGCAAATTCTCAGCAGGGATTCAAACCGAAATGAACTGGTTTGAAGCCCTGGGCAGTTCTTCTTTAGGCATTCTCTGATTCTACTGAATGGTCTTAAGGAGGCTGTTAAGCAGAAGCCATTTACTCCCTGAGTGCTGACTAATATGACCTCAAGAGTTATGTATTGTTGGAATGGCTTTAGTAAACATAAGTAAGTTACAGAAAATTCCTGTCATGCAATACAGAAAATGATGGTCTTGTAGAATGGTACTTTAAATAGAAGCCTCTCCTCTGGCCCCTTGTCTACTCTTACCTGGGTGCTATTTCCTTTCATTACCATTTACTTTTCCAGCTGTAGGTATATTAAATCTACCCCACCTTATCTCAATTTCACATTACATTACAGCATTGTAGACCTTCCATTATTGTTTTAGGCTTACTCATGGGAAAAGAAAAAAAAAATGTTTAGCTGCAAGGGTTCTCGAATTGCTTGAATGAGGCAAACTGGTACTATCTTCATGATCTCAGAACCTTTACATTTATTTCTTCACTTCAGGAAATCAGTGGGGACCTGGTTCTAAGAAAAAGAACAGACTAGCTCAAGCTTGTGACTGGTTGTTGTAAAATTTTCAGTTTGGTTTCAGTTCAGCCAGAAAGTTGACTCAGTCTTACGCAAACAAGCAAACAAACAAACAAAAACAAAAACAAACAAAAAACACACTTTGTGCCCTCACTGCAAATATATCTGAAAAATGCATGTCTCTAATATGTCATCACTTTGCAACATGTAGACAGAATCAATGAAAAATAAAACATTTACAGCTGTTTTATCTTATGGGAATATCAACTGAGAAGACAAGAACTGTTCTGCAGAAAATAATTTTTTAAACCTTAGTACATCATGGGTTCTGAGTGAGTATTACTTAAAGTAACAACTGCCTTAAGCAAGCGATCTAAGAAAACTACCGTATTTTTACGAAAGTAACGCATACCTTCTACCTTTGTCAACCGCGCCCTCCGCTCTAGAAGTATTTTCCTAAGTGGCACTATGCCACTTTTTTACATGTTGCTGTAAAAAAATTAGCATAGTGCGCTTATGAAAATACCTTGAGGGGGGAAGTCGTGGTTGGCAAACAAACATAGAAGATGTGCATTATTTGTGCAAAAATACAGTACGTAAGAAAGGATTTGGGGTTGATTGGAAAGCCAACAGAAGATTAAAATAAATCTTTGGTTTTATGAGGCTCATTCAGTTGCAAAGTCCCCAGAATCTCAAGAAATTCTTTAAGGTACAGAATGAACTAAGTTCTTAAAAAATAACCGTTCTGAAATTGTTACTAAGTAGGGTTGATAAATGCTAAATAAAGTAATCCCGTGCATCCTTTAATAATGCACAGTAACCCAGCTCCCTGAGAAGAAAATAGAAACTCACAACCACACACGGGGGAAGGTTACTAAATTCTTCCTTCATACCTAATAGAGTTCATTACACTTAGTAGATATAAATGATTTTTTTTTAAGATTTTTTAATACTCATAGTACTATATTGGCCTGATTTTTTTAATAAAAAAATAAGAAAATTGCAATCATCTGCCACACCACCACCATTGCTTATATCCTTCTTTCTATGTATTATGCATATTTTTATAATTGAGATTAAACTGTACATATAGAACTATGTAGCCATGTATCTCACTTATGATTATATCTTAATATTTTCTTTAAAAAGTTATAAACATCATTTTAATAGCTGCCTACTATTCCATAGTATGGATATGCCACAATTTATTAAACATTTCCTCTAGAATTGAACTTGTATATTGGATACAAATAGTTTTGAATTATCTGTGCATAAGTTTTTGGAGAAAATCCAAAAATCCACCTAAGATTTTATTCCTTAAAATTGACTTATTTGAACAAAGGACATAAGCACATTTTGTGCTTTTACTCAGTTGTCTTTATCAATCAGGGACTGTTTATTGCGGAAAGAACTTGAAAGGTTATATCTAATTCATAAAAGTTTAGCAACTGAATGACTAGGGTGTCCTGTTTTTTTCTCAGTTAGAGCTATTTTGTAAAGAAGTATTTCTGAAGAATTTTATATATACTGTGTTTTCTGGAACTATTTGGTTACTCTTAACGTCTCTACACTTTAATGAATAAAACATTTTTAATGTTGTTAGACTAGTAAATGAGTTCATTTTTTGTTTGGGGTTAAAATCAAAAAACAAACCTGTTGCCTCGAGTCGATTCTGACTCATAGCGACCCTATACGACAGAGTAGAGCTGCTCCATAGGGTTTCCAAGGAGCAGCTGGTGAATTTGAACTGCTAACCTTTTGGTTAGCAGCCAAATGCTTAACCACAGTGCTGCCAGGGCTCCATAGAAGGACTTAATGCCCACCAAATCCAAGTGTTCTGCCTATTTGTTTTCCGTGCATCAATCATTTAATATAATGATCAAAACTCCCAACTTACAGGAGAAAAAGTGGAAATATTGTTTTAGAGATGTTAATTACTTTAAGACAATTCTATCTTTAGGTGTATCATCTTATTTTGGATGTACAAAATTCTAAGGATGTCTAACGGTGTCTTCTATTATCAAGTGAGTTACTAATACTTAAAGCATTTCAGCTTAATGGCCTGGATATTTGGGTAATACATATTGTTTTAAGCATAAATTATCTGTAAATCCCTTAATTAACAACTTCAATTTTTAGTAATATATTAACTTTGAAAATATTTTGGAAACTAAACAATAAAACTAATCTACTTATCACTTCTACATTCTCCTATTTTCTATTAATTTCTACCACTTTAATACTTTCTACAACTTTGTGCAACTTTCAACTACTTTGTAAAATTTATAACTACCAGGATATTCTTTGGTCTGAATAATAGATAAAAACACATTACACCAAAACTTTAGTTTCTAGTACTGTAAAATACAGTATAGGTACCTATGATATGACTGTCTACTGAATAAATATATGGTGATGTTTCATGTGTAATTGCTTCCAAGGGGACACTAAATATTCTATAATGTAATGCAGTCATAATTTAGGAGAGTTGTTGAGTGTCTGAATTATGTAACTCTTCATCTTGAGTCATGTAGAAAGAAACCCAGGGCCATTCTTCCTACCACTATTTTAACATCCATAATCCTTGTTTGTCTGAGAGGCAAATAATTGGACCTATGTATGCATGTCATGGTAATTTCTAAGTTCCCGTGCCCTGTTCAGGCAGAAAAACTGTGGATCTTGGCCTTTACTGATAGGTTCTTATAATATAGGTAGTGGCAGTGACCTTGGGGAGTAATGATAGTCCTAGGGAAACATCCCCACCTGTCATGGATTAAATCATGTCCCCCAAAAATATGCATCAAGTTGGCTAGACCGTAACTCCCAGTATTGTGTGATTGTCCACCATTTTGTGATCTGATGTGATTATCCTATGTGTTGTAAATACTACCTCTATGATATTAATGAGGCAGGATTAGAGGCAGTTATGTTAATAAGGCAAGACTCAATCTACAAGATTAGATTGTGTTTTAAGCTAATTTCTTTTGAGATATAAAAGACAGAAGTGAGCTGAGAGACATGGAGACCTCATACCACCAAGAAACAAGAGCCAGGAGAAGAGCTCGTCCTTTGGGCTCAGGGTCCCTGTGCTTAGAAGCTCCTTGATCAGGGAAGACTGGTGACAAGGATCTTCTCCCAGAACCAACACAGACAGAAAGACTTTCCCCGGAGCTGGCACCCCAAACTGGGACTTCTAGACTCCTAGACAGTGAGAGAATAAATTTCTTTGTTAAAGCCGTCCACTTGTGGTATTTCTGTTATAGCAGCACTAGATGACTAAGACACCACCCTTAGAATTAGTTTACATTGGATTTTTAGATCATTCATATTCCTACCTCAGAGTCAGCAAAATGGATCTTATAAACTATGGTTTAATTCATAACTGGTCTGTTTACAAAGTCTGACCTGCTGTTTCCCTTCTCACACAGGTTCTGGTTTCAGCTAGGAGTGTGTATAAGGAAAATAATTTCTATTATACACCAAATGATCCTGACTAAATTCTTATCCAGAATTCCTGAAACACATTCCTGCCTTAAATATAAAGCAGTGAAACACAGCTTCTAGTATTTAGAAGATTAAAGCTAGAAAATTATTATGGAAAAAATACATAATTTTTGTTGATAAAAAGTAGTAAAATAAAATCAACAATTTTCAGTTTGTGATTTTTGTAGCTATTTAGATAAGGATGAATATTTATGTATGACATAGAAAAAAAACGATGATACAAACTGGATTCTGTAGCTGAACTTGGTCAATAAAATTGTGAAACATAAAGTAATACTAATCCACTAATTAAGGATCTTTTCTTCTAAGTGATCTCATCTAAATTTTTACAAGTCTTATAAACTCTTCGCATCTCAGTCTTTCATTTATAAAATGTTAAGTGTATTTTCCACTTTAAATTTGATTCTCATTTATCATGCCAACAATTTGTTGATGCAGACAGTTTGCACTTGGCTGGTAACTGAAATGTTGGCAGTTTGAACCCAACCAGCAGTACTGTGGAAGAAAAGGCCTGGAGATCTGCTTCAGTAAAGATTACAGTAAAAGAAAATCCTATGGAGCAGTTTTACTTTGTAATACATGGGTTTCCATGAGTCAGAATATACTTGATCCCACAAGACAAAAACAACATATTCTATCTTATTCCTGAAATATTTGAAGTCCTCAAAAATGCAAACATAGCAAAATAACATTTTTAATTGAGGGTGGAAATTGTGCTTATAAGCAGGAAAAAAAAAAAGGGAAAATGAGACAAAATCAAAGACAAAGTTGATACACAGTATCTGCCTTTTCTCTGTGTTTCAGAGTACCTGTGTGAGTAATTTGCAACCCCACAACAGTTAAAATCGACAGTCAGTTCCTGTGAGGATACATTATGTTAAAGGTTAAGATTGTGTGTCAACTTGGCTAGGCCATGATTCTCAGTGGTTTGGCAGTTATATAGTGATGTAATTTGGCAGTTATATAGTGATGTAATTTGGCAATTATGCAATGATGTAGTTTGGCAGGTATGTAATTACATAACTACATAATGTTGTGGTCATCCTCCATGATGTGATCTGATGTGATCGGGCAATCAGTTGTAAGGTGAGTTTCCTTGGGGGTATGGCCTACATCCAATATATATATGTATATATGGACATTCTGGCAAAGCTTCCTTGCTTGCTCTGGATTCTACATCCAGCTTCTTATCATCTGACCTCCAATTCTTCAGACTTGAGCCAGTTGCCTGTCATATTGCCTGCCAATCTTGTGATTCATCAGCCTCTGCAGCCTGGGAGCCAGCAGCCTGCTGTCTTACCTGCCAGTTCTTGTGATTCATCAGCCACTGCACCTATTGAGTCAGGAGATGTCTCCCGCCTGATGCTTGAGCAATGGACTTAGGACTTGCCAGCCTCTACAATGGTGTGAACCATTTCCTTGAGATAAATCTCTCTCTTTCGCTCCCTCTTTCTCTGTATATATATATACACTTCACCAGTTTTGCTTCTCTAGAGAACCCAGCCTAAGGCACATAATAGATTGTAATTACAGAGTGATTGAGAGAATTCAACCTAAATTAATTTGGAAAGCCATTTTTTGATGTTACTGTTGGCTCTTTACATCCAACATGCTGCTTATGTGTCTGGTTTCTTCCTATGGTATATTGTATTAATGGTCTCAATTCTTCAGGCCTCCTTGTAAACCTGACCTTGCCATGTGACTGCAGAATTTCCAACAAAAGTAGTAGAATATTTCTTTGCCCCTTGAGTCTGGACTCAACCATGTGAACTTTTTTGGTCAATAGAATGTTAGCAGTTGTGATGTTAATAGAAAAAAAGTACTTTCATGGAAAGTACTTCTATAATCGAACTTACTCAGGTGCTCTGCTTCTGCCCTGGCCAATGATAAACTTGCCTGGGCTAGTCTGCTGGGCCCAGGAGGAGGATAAGTGATAGGTGTTGCAGAGCTGCCTAGTTTTACACAGCCTAGATACAAACCCCTATTGAAGCCACAAATGTTTGTAAAATAAGCTTTTATTGTTATGTTTCACTGAGATTTAGGGGTGATTGTCATGCTGCATTAGCATTTTAATACACTTAACAGAGCATTACTATTTTCCATGGCACGTGGTACTTACCCTGTGGCTCAAGCACTCAGAAACAGAGAGGTGAGTCAGTTTTGTCTCTTACCTTAAAACGACAGCCAACCTTGGAAACTGTACAATGTCAAGAATGAAATGGGCCTGCTTCCCAGAACTCATGTTCCACATTGAAATGGAGTATACTGGGGATCTAGAGGACCAAGCCAAGACACACACAATTTTATGGATAAAAGGAATCATGATAGAGTTGGACGTAAGAAAACACCCATTTCATACCTGTTTGTTTCTATTTCCATTATTTTTGTTATGATTTCCTATATTCTGTTAATATCATCTTTTTCTCCTAATTCAGCATTTCTTTATTGTCTTGACTATTAAGGAATATGTTTTTCTCCTTGTGGATTCATTTTAATTCATGTTTTTCTTTTAAATTTATTCATTTGATCTTTAGATTCTTCATCAACTTGATTTTGAACAGAAAGAATACATATTCATTGGTGGATTTTAACCCCCACCAACACCTTAAGCTCATAGTAATGAAGATGCCTCTTCTTCTGAAAAATATTTAGTTAGTATGTATCTCGGTTCAACAACATTAATATTCAGAAAATTTATACCACACTAATCATGTTGTTAATCACTATTCTAGCAACTACAAGATAATTAATGTCTAGTGATAGACACATTCAAAATTCCATTAATTATATTATTAATGCTTTTAATTACACTCCAATATACTTCCCTCATTTATGAAACAAACTGAAAGGATTCCCCAGCTCATTGTCTCTTGCTGGTGTTTATTTCCCAGGAAGATTTATCAAATGCTATGAAAGCTGTGAATTGGAATTAACTTTAGCTTTGTTTTCTTAGCTCTTCCCCTCTCCCTATTCCAACTATAAAATCTTATTACCTAAATAATTGAATGCATTTATTTCTAGCTACTTCTCTTTTAGTTTCAGGTCTCTTACTTTGAAACCCAATATGCAAACCAAGGAATTAAAAGCACAGAGCTAGCCATCGCCTTCTTTATAATCTCTAAAAAATTATAGCAACCTCATTCACAGGAGTTTTCTTTTTGTTATTGTAGTAATCAGGAGCAAGTTACTGTGGCATTGCTGCTTGTGTCACTTGGGAAAGAAAACAGCAACACTCTCTGGTAGTTACATTTGCATGACTTCCTTTAGGAGGAAGAGAATAATTTCTTTTTAAATGAAATGAGCATTAGCATAAGGGGTTATGATGGCAGCCGGGCACACAGCAGGCTTCTTTGTTGCTGCTCTTCTGATGTAGTGGAGATGAGAAAGGCAAATGGAGCTCTAGCTTCTATTCTATTTTTAAGGCGCTTTGAGGCTTTGGTCACAAAATGGCAGGTTGACCAGAAGAAAAAATAAATAACAGTTAATCAACTTTTTAGAAAATATTTATATAGAAGAACAATGATGTAATGGTAATGACACTAGCTCTGGAGATTCATTGCAGTTATCAACCCAAGACTGTGTCAACTCAAGCAAGACAATAACAATTTCTGGTTTCAGTTTCCTCATTTATAGAATAGAGAAATTCAAGGTAATATCTAAGGTTTTATTCAGATCTAATGTTCTAGATTTCTGTAATCATGAAGAGATGAGTTCCCATCACATGCCTTTAAATCACTAGGGGACGGTTTGTCGTCTTTCAAGAGAAGAATACAATTCCATTTTTAGGAATGGGCTTACCTTTCATTACCTTTCTCAGCTTTTACCCTTGACTTGTAAGGGGACAGACTGTCTGAGATTAATGAAATGCCAGAACAATTAAGAGGCCAGATTCTATACTCAAATTGCCAGATTTCAAATACAACCTTTGCCACTTATTGTTGTGGACTTTAGATGAGATACTTAGACTTTCTATTGCTTAGCTTTTGTCCAAAATATGTTAATAATCATAAGGCTTGCTTTGTAGAGTTTCTCAGTATTTTGTTTGTATCAACACATATAAAGTAGTGCTAATGCATGTGCTCTTACTATGGTCACATAGTGTTTCAGATATATTAATGTTGTTTTGAGATTAACCTCAGCAAAAAAAAAATTGTAATAATATGCAGTCCTCTTTTAAGAAAAAAAACTTTCCTAACTACCAAAATACAACTTTGAATAACCATCCTTAACCTACTCAAATCATTTTAGCTGAGTCATCTATCACTATAAAAATAAATAAAATTTCCCTTTTTCACCATCTGTGATGGTTAAAGTTGTGTGCAACTTGGCTGGGCCATGATTCTCAGTGGTTTGGCAATTGTAAGATGCTGTGATCACTTCTATGATGAAATTTGACATAATGTGATCACCTCCATGATAGGATCTGCTGTGAGCAGCCAGTTGAAAGGGAGTTTCCTTGGGTTTGTGGCCTGCATCAAATTTAGGTGGACATTCTGGCAAGGCTTGTGAGCTTTTTGCTCGTGCTGGATCATGCAGCTGGCTCTTGTTCTTCTGACCTCCAGTTCTTGGGACTTGAGCTAGCAGCTTACCTGCCAACTTGCCTGCCGATCTTGGGATTCATTGATCTTTGCAGCCTGTGCCTGTCAGCAAGAGCCCTGCTCTCTGACCTGCCAATCTTGGGTTTGCCAGCCCCTGGGGCTATGTGAATCAGGAGAAGCCTCTATCCTGACCCGTGGATTTGGAACGCTCTAGCCTCTACAACTGGGTGAGACATTTCCTTGACATAAATCTCTCTCTATATATACTTATACACTTTACTGGTTTTGCTTGTCTAGAGAACACAGACTAAGACACCATCTATGAAGATTTTACCCAGTATGAGTTGAAATGTGCAAAATTTTTGTCATATCAATTTATATGTGACTTACCTCCTTACCTTTCACAGATGCTACAGGGAAATTCTAGCAAATTATAGGGTTGGTATGAGTCAGAACCAACTTGACAGCACCTAACAACAGAGGGAAATTCTAGAGTCCAGAATTTATTGTGCATCAGTTTCTATTTTTACTAAGCCCTCTACAAAATACCTATTAAGTTCTACTTTTATAATCATATTAAAAGATGTTCAATATCATTTATTATTAGGGAATTGCAGATTAAAACAATAATAAACTACCAATACATACCTACCAGAATGGATAAAATCCAAAAATTTGACAATACCAAATGCTGGCAAGGTATGGAGCAACAGAAACTCTCATTTATTCATGATTGGAGTACAAAATGATACAGTTATTTTGGAAGACAATTTGGAAGTTTCTTACAAAGCTAAGCATAATCTTAACATACGATCCAGCAACTGTGCTCCTAGGTATTGACACAAAAGCTGCCATGAAAGTTTATAGCAGCTATATTCATAATCACAAAAAATCTTGGGAGCTATGAAACTACCCTCCAATAGTTGAATGGATTAACAGATCATAGAACATTCTTATAATGAATATTATTCAATGATAAAAAAGAAATGAGCTATCAAACCATACACATACACACACACGCACACACACACACACACACACACGCAAACCCACAGAGAAACTTAAATGCATATTGCTAAGTAAAAGAACTCAATCTAAAAAGGCTATATACTGCCTGATTTCAATTATCTGGCATTCTGGTAAAGACAGAACTATCAGGATAGTACAATGATCAGTGGTTGCCAGAGTTTTGGGTAAGGGGAGCAGTAAGTATGAACAGGTGAAACACAGAAGATTTTAAGGCATTAGAACTATTCTGTATGGTACTGAAATGGTAGATACATGTCGTTATGCATTTGTGAAAACCTATAGAACTTCATAGTGCAAAGAGTAAACTAGAGTATACCAATTTTAAGAAAACTTTTAGGAGGTCAGGTTATCCCAGGAAATGAATTGCATTACAAATATGTGAAACAACCTCACTGAAGGAGATGAAGGGAGTTTGACTTAAGTAACTTTGTAAATAAGTGAAGTCTATAAGAGTAAAGGCAAAAAGAACTGCACAGAAGTTACTTGATTAATAGTCCCAGGAGGGCTAAACACAATACCCAAAAGAAAATGGGGCCTTTTAAAATTTTCACCAATTAGAATTGTGAATATATGAGTACTGAGACTCTCTTGGTGTGGATCATGAGGGGTCCTATGTTTCCATAGGCAGAAATTGTCTCAAAGGCTCCAGTAGACTGGATTGAAATTCCATTCACTGTGGGTTTGGTGAGGTTTACTTTTAAGTTTTCAGCATGAAAAACAGTATTTTTCTTTTTCTTGTTCACCTAGTCTTATCGTTGCCAACTTCACAAATTTGATTACCCTCACTCATCATAGCAATCTTAATCCGGGCATCCTCACTGTAGATAACCCTCAAGATGACCAGGCTAATGACTGCACTTTAAGCAGTTGAGTGAAAATTAACTGCAGCCATATATTTACCAATACTAAGTGTGATGGTTAAGATTGTGTGTCAACTTGTCAGGGTCATGATTCTCACTGGCTTGGCAATTATGTAATGATGTAGTTCAGCAGTTATGTGATGATGTAGTCATCCTTCAGGAAGTGATCTGATGTAATCAACCAGCCAGTTGTAAGGAGAGTTTCCCCAGGGTTGTGTCCTGCATCCAATATATATCTATAGATGTTCTGGCAAAACTTGCTTGCTTGCTCTGAATCTTGCATCCAGCTCATCCATCATCTTCTGACCTTGACAGTTGAGCCAGCAGCTTGCTGTATTGCCTGCTGATCATAGGATTTATCAACTTCTGCAGCCTGTGAACCAGAGCCTGCTGTCTTACCTGCAAATCTTGTAATTGTCAGCCTCTGCCTCCCGTGAGCCAGCGGCCTGCCATTTGACTTGCTAATTTTGGGTTCTTCAGTCCCTGCAGCTATGTGAGTCAGGAGAAGCCTCCAGCTTGGTGCCTAACACACGGACTTCGGACTTGCCAGCCTCTACAACCATGTGAGCCATTTCCTTGAGCTAAATCTCTCTCTCTCTCTCCATATATATATGCTTCACTGGTTTTGCTTCTCTAGAGAACCCAGACTAAGACACTAAGCAAACAGATTATTCCCCAGTTATCATACATAAGTATATATATCTTCCTTTCACCAATAAAAGATAGCATAGTATAGAAAAAAAATGCATATTGGAACAGGGAGTCATGGGTTGAATTTTAGTTTCAACAATTATTAGTTAAGTGTATTAGACTTCTGGCAAATCACTTAATCTCTCTGAGCCCCTACTTAGCTCCTGGTAAGTGTTTTAAGGATAAGAGAAAATTGCCTAGTACTGAGCTGATGCTTAAAAACATTCATTCTTTCCTAGTGACCCCTCCTTTGTCACATTCCTTTCAATCTGCTTTACATTTTTTTCCTAGCATTTTTATTCCTCACTGGAAAGGGATTTCCTATCTTAAACATTGGTTAAAAGCAGCAACAACAAAAGAGAGTTGTGCTGCTAACCTATCTAAAGAGGGCTTCAGCACAATCTTTGATCCCTCAGTCTCTCCCCTTTGTCAGGAATGATCTCCTTTAGTTTTAATGCTAAACACTTTTCTAAAGCCTCTCACACACAGTCACCCACCTAGGGAGCCTGATCTGACAAGGTTGAAACTGAGATAATAAAAGTTTAATTATTGTCAGTGATGATGGTATTTAATAATTGTGTTCTCACTGAGAACAATTTCCGAGAGAAATCATCTTGCTTCATTACAATATGTGAATGATGAGACTAATAAAACCTTATGCAAGAAATTTTTAAACACCAGGATGAAACTTTCCCCAACAAATGTTTATTATTTATTTATATTATTTATATAAGCCACTGAAGTCTTTCATTTGGGTCAGAAGAAGAGAGCAAATTTTGGATTTTCTTTGGACCTGAAGGTCACAAAACACAGTCAGTCCACAGAGGGAATGGGAAGGGTGGATCAGTGCAGCCAAGGAGTCAGGGAAATGAGGTATGTTTTCCTAGGAAGTAGGCTGAAGGAGGACAAAGTTGGATGTAAACTATTCTTGAATTTGGAAAAACAATGTGCAGTCCAATTTTTGGATATTTTCCAGATGAAATATGGTAGCTCTTCCTTCCTTCCTCCTCTCATCCCTTCCTCCCTCACTCTCTTCCTTTCTTTCTTCCTCCCTGTCTCTCTCTATCTCCCTTTCTCCCCTCTTTTTTTTTTTTTTTTTTTTAATCTCTCTGACTTTCTTCATTAGAATGATACTCAGTCATACACTGTAAGGGATTGGTTGCTCCAGGTTGTCACAGAGATGAAAAGGGCACCAACCATGGGGAATGTCATTGAACTAGATTTTGAAGAAGTTAGATTTATTTCTCAATAACAACACAATACAGGTCTCCATTAAGGAAGCAAGATTCAATTAGATTTTCCCAGCTCATTCTAGAATTTTTGTAACAATGACAACTCTAGTATACTGTGGGGGTGATTCGAAGGGAATACTACCATAAAGTGTGTGTGTGTGTGTGTGTGTGTGTGTGATTTTAAGCCCCACATATAAGAAGCATGATTTCATACTTTTAGTTGAAACTTTTTCTGCATGTGATGTGCCACTCTTGGTTTGGACACTACGATATGCCTTGGGATGGAGAAGCAGAGCAAGTTAACCATCTGTGCTACCCAGGGGTTCCGGAGAAACAGAAGAGCACAATGTCAGAGTTTTAATTGAGAGTAAATTTGGGACAAAAACCTTAACCTAGCCCATTACAGTTGAGTAGATGATAGAAATAAGAGACGTGTACTTTTAGGTATCATCACATGATACTTGTTTATTTCTTCCTTTATGAACTATGACATCTAACGAAAGATGGTTGACAGAATGACAAAGGGACAATATTTTTTGATCTTGAGAAATCAAGCTCTGCCCTATAGTGTCATGCTTGAAAAATGAAGTGCTCCTTCTGAAGTGGAAAAAGACAAATCTGAAAATCAAAGTCAAGTCACATCTCTGGATAGATGATGACTTTCACGTCTAGGAAGGTCTTTGTGTGGTTGTGAATTTGATGTTCTTTAAATGACATCTTGTAACTGGTTAGCGAGAGCTAAGCTGTTTTCACTTTTTCTGCGTGTGCAACTAACTGCAGCTGCTTTGGCAGGGTAGCTGGTGGAGCATTTACTCTAGAATACCTTAACAGTGTAAGTTTCAATCAGTCTTCTTAGGCAGTCAACATTTTGTTTTAGATTGACATGCTTAATTTTTAACTTCATTTCTTTGAGAGGACGTTTTGAAAGAAATAGTCCTGCGTGTAAAAAATAAACATTTAATAAATTCCAAAAATAGAGTAATGGCATGGTATTCTTATTTATGAGGCAGTAAAATTAGAAATTATTAACAGAACTGGAAACAAAATAAAAAATAAAAACAAAACAAATTCAAAATGTTACTACTAGATTCGCTAGCATTACTTGGTTCAAATAAAAAAAAATCAAAATTGCCTAATGTGGATAAAACGGCAATAATGAAGACATTATAAATCAGAACATATGGGTTATAAAATACACAAGACCAAAAGGAAAATTGAGTATTAAATGCAAATATAAATAAACTTGTAAGAATGTAAATGAATTATTTAAGTATCTAACTCCAAGCATTAGGCAAATAACAAACTAAAGAAAGGAGGAAAAGAAGAAATCAATATAAATAAAAGTCTAAATAAAGCAGGATACAAAACAAAATATCTTTAGAACTAATAAATATCCAATAGCTGGCTCATTCAGAGGAAAAAATATCAGATGAATTGTTCGGTAAATAATGACTAGAAGAAAGAAAAACAAACATAAATATGGAGAATAAGAAATTATATTGTTGAAATTACCAAAGAAACGGGGGCAATTGAAAGGTCATAAGAGACATTTTTTTCTCAGTTTTATGCAAAATACTTCTGAATCTGGATGAAATATGGGATTTCCTAGGAAATAAATTATCAAAATTTATTCTACGATAGAAATTCTAAGCAGGCCAATCATTACCAAAGAAGAAATAGAAAAGAAGTAATATGCTTATATTTTTTTCTCAATTATCCTGAGTCCTTTTAAGTAACTTTCACAAAATTAATGACTTGATGGCTGTTTATACTTTTTCAGAGAGTAAAAAAAAACAGAAAGTATTTTGTCTTTTAAAATCCAGTATAATATTAATATCAAAAGCCTGAAAAAGGTAACGCAAACCAAGAGAAAATTGGAGACCAATTTTACCTATGACCACTGACACAGAAGTCCTTAATAAACAGTAAGACATTCTGGAAGTACATGAGAAGAATGATATACTTTGCCCAAGTGGGGTTTGTTTAAAAAATAAAAGCTATCTATTAATATAATTTACATATTAGTAGATAAATAAAAACGTTTGATTATTTCCATAGATATAGCAGAGGTACTAGATACAATTCAGTATCAAGTCTTGATTTTTTAAAACATTTTGAACTTTTGAATGTATGGATATTTTAACACAAGCATGTAAATACTAATGACAGCAAAAGTTTATTTGATTATATACAGACACTATAGATACATACTACTACCTGTTTATTGTTGTACCATGGCGGCTTCTGTGTTGCTATGATGCGGGAAGTTAATTCACCAGTATTTCAAAATACCAGCAGGGTCACCCATGTTGGACAGGTTTCAGTGGAGTTTCCAGACTAAGACAGGCTAGAAAGAAAGACCTGGCAATTTATTTCCAAAAATTAGCTAGAGAACACACTTTGGATCACAAAATTTTGAACACGGAGCAGGACAAGGCAACATTTTTTTTCTGTTGTTCATGGGGCCACCATGAGTCAGAAGTTGACTGGATAGCAGCTGTCTGTATGAAACAGCATAAATTCATATGTGTGTATATAACTATTTCTAAAACTACCTACCTATATATGCACCCATAAGACTGTCCTATCTATCTATCTATCTGTCTATCTATCTATCTAGATATATATATATATTAATGATATGGATATATCAGCCTGCAGCAAGTATTAAACTCAATGGGGAAAGTACTAGGATCTTTCCTACTAAAGTCAGAAAACAAAAGAATTTTTATACTATTATAGGAGCCTGGGTGGCACAAGGCTTAAGCATTCAGTTGCTAACCAAAAGGTTGGCTTTGAACTCACCCAGTGGCTCTGGGGAAGAAAGACCTGGTGATCTGTACCCATAAAGATTACAGCTTAGAAAATCCTGTGGAGTAGTTCTGCTCTGTCTAGTGAGGTAGCTATGAGTCAAAAATCAGCTCAACGGACCTAACAACAATATTATTTAATATTATTTTGGAGAAACTGGTTAACAATTTTAGAAAAATAAGCAATGGGAATGGGTAAAACTGTACAAAAAAGAATAAAAAAATATTATTTGCAGATTACAGGATTTTTTTGATTGGAAAAGCAAAGAAAACCAGCTACCAGACTATAAAAATAATAATTTTGAGAAATTACTGGGTAAACATTAGTGTACAGGTATAAATAGATTTTATATAGTCAAATATTAGACAGTAGAAGATATAATAGACTACAAGACCATATTCCAATAGCAACTTCAAAAGAAAGAGCAGGAGAAATGTTAAGAACTATCCAAAATCTGACACTAAAGGACAAAAGAAAATTTGAAAAAATATCATGTTTTTGATAGGAAAAAAATAAATAAAACTCTATAGCATAAACATGCCAATTGTCACTAATAAATCTGTAAATTTAATAAGATCCTCCCAACATTTACCAAAGAGGTTTTCAAACTTGTCCACATGACTCAAATATAATGTAGAAAAAAAAAAAAGAAATAATCAACAAGAAAATTTTTTACAAAGAAGAGTTATGGGAATAGGGAACTCAATTACACAAATATTAAGATAAATTATAAAGTTTCAATGACTGAAATAATTTGCTATCAAAAGAAGATAAAATACTGTAATACACCCAAATTAACATTAAAATAGCATGTGAAAATCAATTTCATAATAGGGGAAATGAAGGATTTCTTTTTTTTTTTTAATTTTGGGGACAAATGGTTAGACAACAGGAAAAATATAAAGGTGAATTCCTAATTCTCAGTTTGCAGTAAAATATATATTGGGTAGATCAAATATTTTAACATTTGAATAAAAAAAAGACAAAATATGAAACTGTAGAATAAACCATTTATAGTCTCAGAGAAGGGGAATTTTTCTACACAGTACACAAAACTCAGAAGCAAAAAAAGATAGATTGAATAGATCAAAACCTGTTGCTGTCGAGTCAGTTCTCACTCATGGCGACCCTATAGTGCAGAGCAGAACTGCTCGTAGGGTTTTCAAGGAGTGACTGGTGGATTTGAACTGCTGACCTTTCGGTTAGCAGTCGTAGCTCTTAACCACTGTACCACCATGGCTCCTAAATAGATCAAGCTACATAAAAATACAAATGCGATTCTGCATGGCAAAAATATAATAAAAAGCAAGATATACAAGTGCTAGCCATAACATGAAAAAGGGACTAATTTTCTTTATTAAAAATTTTGCAAATAGAAAAATAGTCAAAAATATGAAAAAATAATTCCCAGAAGACATAATACTATTGCTCAATTTTGTGTATAATAAGAGCAAAGTAAAATAAAACCTCATAGTATGTACCTTATTCAGAGTTCTCCAAAGAAACAGAACCAGTAAGAGATATAGACAGAGAGAGAGACCAAGAGAGAGAGTGAGAGAGAGACAGCAATTTTAAGGAATAGGCTCACGTGATTGTGGTGACTGGCAAGTTCAAAATCCATATTTCTGCTGATACGCTGTAAACTCTGGCAGGCTTGCGTCCAAAATTAGTAGGCCAGGTGATGGGTGGGAAATTCTGTCTGGATGTCTATTTACAGTATTGAGGCAGAATTATTCTCCGTTTAGAAGTCTCAGTTTTTGCTCCTAAGGCTTTCAACTGATTGGATGAGGCCCACTCGCCTTATGGAGGGTAATCTGCTTTGCTTAAGACCAACTGATTTAAATGTTAATCACATGTATGTAAATACCTTCATAGCAATACCTACGCTGGCGTTTGACCAAACAACTATGCACCGTAGCCTAGACACGTTGACACATAAAATTAACTGTTACAGTATGTTAGTGAGTCGGATAGATGGATATATGTGTGATACAGCAAGTATAGTAACATGTTAATGTTAGAATCTAGGCAGTGGGTATATAGTTATCTACTGTAAAATAATTCCAAATTCTTTGTATATTTGAAAAGTTTTGTAACAGAATGTTACGAAAAAAAGGTCCAATTTTTTTTTTTAAATTGGCCAAAAAAACAACAACAACAAAAAAAAAACCCAGCATCGAAGGCAAAAGACAACTTCCTGACACAGAACTAGAGAGGGCATGAAGAAATAGGCCCTCTCAGGAATTTTTGTTGAGAACCACTTGACAATATCTATCAACATTAAAAACTCACATACTTTTTAAAATATTTTATTTTTGGAATTTATCTTACTTAGTTGAAAAATGACATGTGTAAAGATAGTCATTGAGTCACTGAATGTGACTCAATGTTAACAAGGTGTTAAATATTTCAGTTATGTACAATGGATAAGTGGTTAAAGAACCTACGGAAAAAATATACAATGGAATATTATGTAGCCCTTAAGTAAAATATTCCATATTTACTTATATGGGCTGAACTCCAAATTACAAAACACTATCAAGCATGTGCCAACATTTGTTTGCAATAGAAGAATAGAAAGGAACACCTGTGCATGTAAAATTATGGAACATAAAATATCTCTACTACATCTTTGGAGTAACTAAAAACAAACAAAGCAAAAAACTAGTGAAAGTGCCACATGTAAGTAGAATTTGAATGGGAGAGCTGTTGTGCACAACTATGGTAGATAAGTTTAGCATGTGAGTGTCAAAGAGAAGTTAAAGGGAAAAATTCTTAAAGTAAAAAAAATAAAATTTCCCCAGATTATAGTATTAGCTCATACTGTTACTAACCAAGATATTAAATAAAAACAAATTTTATTTTAATCTAAGCTTTGAAACTACTGAGATTTAGCTCAAACAAGTAAATCTTCACATGTAGCTTACGAAGCAATTTTTTATTGGGGACGCTTTTGTCATAAGATTACTGGGTAAGAAGAAAATAGATATCTAACACTCGGGGGTAATTCTTGATTTTGTGGAGACAGAAACATATGTTATGGGTAGGAGACCTTTTGTAGGAAAAATATTATAAAAGTTCAAATATGAAATTAGATATAAAAGTGAATATTTATTATAAATGAGTAATCACAACAAATTTCACATTTAAAAAGTTGATAACTATCACAAAGCACCAAAAATACAGAAACGTGATATTAAAGCATATTGTCGTTATCATCACTTAATTGCCTGGCACACACTTCTATAATATTTATTTTCCCACTTTTTTGGCTACAAAATCTTTTATTGCTTCTTCATATTATACCATTTTCTTAGTATTTTCTATAAAGGCCATAGAAAGATAATTCAGTCTTTCTGCTGGCATGGTTGAACAAATGTGTTGTTTTTATTATTGATAACTTAGATCCTATTTTTTCCAGCTACAGAGTTCCTAGACTGGAGGAAAACCCTTCAGAGAATGTTGACCTTTTGATCTCCACCTCAGTCATGTCCATGAAACACCCCCCTCACTACTGTGAATCATAATTCAAATAATAATACTTATTTCTTCGGGTTGTATTAATTGTTAGTATTAAATGAGTTAGATATATAAAGCACTCAGACTCCTATCTAACATACGTTGTTGTCATTGTTAGCTGTTGTTGAGTGAATTCCAACTCATGGTAACCCCACGTATGCAGAGTAGAATTGCTCCATGGGGTTTTCAAGGCTGTCATATTTTAGAAGCAGATAGTCAGAACTGTCTTCCTAGGCACCTCTGAGCGGGATCAAACTGCCAACCAGTAAGTCTCAATAAAAGTTTTGTTATTATTACTTTCCTAGATTTGCATTATATGCATGTGAAAGCTGGACAGTGAATAAGGAAGATCGAAGAAGAATCGATGCCTTTGAATTATAGTGTTGTCGAGGAATATTCAATATACCATGGACTGCCAGAAGAAAGAACAAATCTATCTTGGAAGAAGTGCAGTCAGAATCCTCCTCAGAAGCGAAGACGGCGAGACTCCATCTCACATACTTTGGACATGTTATCAGATGGGACCAGTCCCTGGAGAAGGACATTATGCTTGGTAAAATATGGCACAGCGAAAAAGAGGAAGACCTTTAATGAGATGGATTGACAAAGTGGCTGCAATGATAGGCTCAAACATAACAACAATCGTGAGGATGGCACAGGACCCGGCAGTGTTTCGTTCTGTTGTACATAGGGACGCTACGGTCGGAACAGACTAGATGGCACCTAACAACAACAGATTTTCACACTTCTCCAAATTCCCTGGCCTTTACAGGAAAGCTCTTGCCTTTACCTGTCTTGATTGGCCTGGCCTTGCTTTCTTTCTCTTACTCCATATGGTGATTATAGGACAAGATATATGTATAAAAGCCTGAGTTTTCATTCTAGCTAGACCACTTACTGTTTACCCTTGAGGAAATCTCTCTGATTATCCTGTGAGGAATGACTTTAGTAACACCTGTCTGTGATTACTGGTGGGAGGTTTGAAATGTTGATATATATGAAGCATTTACATATATTAAGGAGCTCTGATGGCACAGTGGTTAAAACACTCAGCTGCTACCTGAAAGGGTGACAGTTCAAACTCACCAGCCACTCCATAGGAAAAAAAGATGTGGCAGTCTACTTTCATAGATTTATAGCCTTGCAAATCCTATGGAGCAGTTGTGCTCTGTCCTATAGGGTCGCTATGAGTCGGAATCAACTCGACAGCAATGGGCATGTAACCCATTGTAACACTGGGTTACATGCCCATTGCTGTCGAGTTGATTCCGACTCATAGCGACCCTATAGGACAAAGAAGAACTGCCCTTATAGGGTTTCCAAGGAGCAACTGGTGGATTTGAACTGCCAACTTTTTGGTCGGCAGTCAAGCTCTTAACCACTGAGCCACAAGGGCTCCATATATTAGTAACTGAAAAACAATAGTAATTATTAAATAGTCACACGTATTACTCTTAGAACAAATATTATCTCCTGTGTAAAATCTTCCCAGACTATGACTCACAGAAGTCTTTGCTCTTACCTTTACAATCCCAAAGTAATCTGTGAGATGTCCTATGATATTTGCAAGAGTGTCTATCGAAATGGATGTGAATTTCTCAAGGACGGAGGCTATGTCTTATTCATTTCTGCATAATGTGCCTATGTTATAGAATGTTTCTAGCAATTGACACCCAGCATTTTATTTTTGGTTGCCCAGCATGTGATGATTCTGCATCTAGTGAATCAACCATTCTACGAATCAGTGGAAGGAAGAGCCTTGCCTCCAGTTATAAAAGCTGCAAAATTCCTCTATCAGTCTCCCACTCGTGGCAGCTAAGAATGAACAGAGTTAAGCCAGCTGAATAATTATGTCCAGGACTTTAACCTTAGAGTATGTAACCTAAAGAGGAACAGAGAATTCATTCCAACACTGGCAACAGACTGGATTCAGTGTCCAGCAGTGGTGGCAACAATGTCCCAACCTGACTATTCTTGTTGATTGATTGGACTATGGTGCTTACTTCTTAACCTTGACTGATTCCTGCCATCTTCACACCCTGATTCTCTAACCTTGTCTTAGAGTGTGCAAGGTATTTAATATTCTTCTACTAAATTCCTTTTTTCATAAGTGAATAGAACTGGATTCTGCTCTTTGCAAGACTCCTGACCATTAGAGTACCCTTGACAAGAGAATTCTTGGAAGAATGGCTATCATGGGAATCTCAAAAGGAGAAAGTTAGGGGCATTTTGGTTAATAACAAAATGAGAGAGGAAGAAAAGGAAGAAGATCGTTATGGTAGGAAAAAGAGCTAAAGATCATTTCCTCTTACAAATCCAAAAAAAAGGTTTTAGATTGACCAGTGGGTGTTTTGAGAAAAATAATTTGGCTCGTAGACAGGCATGGCTCCTTATGTGATCTTCAAATTCTTGTAATGTAAATAAAAGAGGAAATAACAGCATGAGCACTAGAAAGGCAATCATAGTAAAGACAAAAAAGGCCCATGGGTAAGAACTTTTCTCGTCTTCGACTATCTCAAAGGAGGCCAGGATCATGTCATTATCAGAACTAGAGAAAGTGAAATAGTCAAATTCTCAGACCAAACTAATGTTTTGTTAACATTACTTTGTTTCGCTTTACTGAAAAGATTAGTCTACCAAATATAGCATCTATTTCCCAAAAGCTATTTGTGCCAATTGCAAGATAGAAAGGTAGGATTCAAGCTGTTTGATCAGTGTATACTCTACCATTAAGTACTGCTGCTGCTTTTCTAGTAATGGTCTAGAATACACAACAGTGAAATGGAGATAACCAGTTTCTGGGGAATTTTTGGTTTGGCTGAGTCAAAAGCACAGTTCAGTGAAAATTTGAGAATTCTAGCTGCAAGTTTAAGAAAAACATGTAAATAAGATTTCATTAAAAATCATGGGAGTGAACCAGTCCCATAACAACTCACAAGTATTTTTCAAAGTAGACTGTTTAGATGTACTGAGAACTAAAAATGGTATACAGAGAACTATGCTCATAAATATTGCTTGTTTTCTTCCCAAAGACTCAGCTAGTCTGGAAGGAATGAGTGGGACGGCAAGGAGGGCCATTGTAAATGAGCTTTACATGACCTCTACTAACCCCAGTAAGATATTCTTCACTGTGCGTAGGTCATCAGACTTGATGTTTTTCTGTCTCTGACTTCCTGAAGCCCATGTTGCTCTTATTAACAGAGAATAAAAAAAGTGGTATATGGTTATTTGTTTCTTTTCTATCTCCAGTTACCCTTAACAGGGGGGACTTGAAAAATTTTTATTACCCAAGAGTAGAGATAATGAACAGAAGTATATAATTAAGATGTTCTTTTTTTAATCCATGCATTTTCCCCAAGTATCAAGAAAATTGTTTTTAAATTTGATTTAAATACTCACCTCTCAAGGTTTAAAAGTGCTTGTCACGTGATAGGCAATATAGGGAAGCAGAATGAGTCGAAAGAACATTGTCAATGTACTTGTAACACCTAAACATTTCTGTAAAGTGTGGTTTAATTTTATTTCTAGAATTCCAGTTAGCAGCAGGAATCATGTGCCATGTGGGTTTGACCTAATTTAGTCAATACAGCATTTAGAAAAATTTATCCCCCCTTGTCTTCAACATAGTTATCTCTATTGGTTGTGTGAACTACTTAATTTAGACCCCGCAAAGTACAAAAAAGGAAAAAAAATCAAGTAAAATAACCTTGAGCTGAGGCCTTTCAGCTTTGGCAGTCTAGAGTGAAGTACATTAATCTGAACACAGTAGGTACTCAATGAATACATGTTAGTTTGATTTATGGAAAACATTACTTCTGACACAGTATATAGACTATTTTAAAAAAATGAATAAAATATAAAAGCAAGATGTTGAAAGAAATTACCTAAAAAACTCTTTTTTAAATGATGCTATTTTTCCCAAATAAAATTAGAATCCAACTTGATTAATGAGCAATTTTTTCACTTTATTGAATTTTAGCAGATGAGAATGTACGCCTGGCAAAAGAACGTCTCCAGCTTATTCTTAATTTGATCCTTGTCTGTTTTATCCTGATGTGAAAGACAAATGGAGATTGTGCAGACCCCTGGGCTCTCTGCTGCTTCTTGATGTATAAATGCTTTTCATGTCCATAGTTGCAAAAGTGATGGGGCATCGCCACTTCTTCATTTTTTTGGAGGCCAGACTAAGTTCCTTTTATCACGGTTCAGATTAAACAGAATCACTTCTTTTTCCATTATTTCTTCAAGTTAAATGATCCAGACACCATCGTACTTCAAGGACTGATTATTTCTCAGCCACATAAATGAGAATTGTGTTAAGTTGGCTAAAAAGCAATTGAGTGTTTGCGGCCAGCGTTTCTCTAAAGTGTCACCTAACTATCCATCCTTTAAACTTGTCTGTTCTCAGCTGAAATGAATAGAGACATTGTTTGTTGATTTGATTACCAGTGGAGGAGGGCTAAGGAGAAGGATGCACCAGGTACTTGCTGTAAAATGTATGGGCTCTTCTCCAGTCCTGTATTGAGTAGTTCCTCTGCCCAGCTGAGAGATAGTTGAGAGTATGCAAGAAGTGATTATGACTGTTTTGACCAAGCAGTTTGTAAGAAGAGCAGACATAGAAAAAATAGGCCTGCCTTGGACAATGTGAATCATAAGATTGGGAGGGGCTCATTTTCCTCCAGTCTCCCAGAGAACAATGTACGAGGTTAATACTTACTGTAGTCATGAAATATAATTGCTCTACCCTTTATGGCATGTTGAGCTCTTATTTAGGGTGTTCTTTATACGCAAACAGTGGATTGGAAAAATGAGGTTACTCTTCTGAGACTTGAGGGTCCACAGGCTTGCTGAAGCTGAAGTAACTAGTTCACTGAAGATCTGTATATGTCATTTCCCCTCAATACATGGCTTTCCAGTTCTATTTTCCCATGAGTTCTGTTACTGGTTTTGTAGAGCAAGGATACTCCACCACTTTTAATACAGTTTGTCAATGCTTTGTTGGAACCACTGGTACTATTTTGTACTATCATGTATGTGACTTGTTGAATATATAATGTTGAGTTTGTTTTGCTGTGGACATTGTTGTTGTTAGGTGCCATCGAGTTTCTTCCAACTTATAGCAACTCCGTGTACAACAGAACAAAGCACTGCCTGGTCTTGTGCCATCCTCACAATTGTTGTTATGCTTGAGTTCATTGTTGCAACCACTGTGTCATTCCATCTAGTTGAGGGTCTTCCTCTTTTTCAATGACCTTCTACTTTACCAAGCATGATGTCCTTCTCCAGGGACTGATCCCTTTTGATAACATGTCCAAGTATGTGAGACGAAGTCTTGCCATCTTGGCTTCTAAGGAGAATCCTTTTGGCAGTCTATGGTATATTCAATATTCTTTGTCAACACTATAATTCGAAGGCATTGATTCTTCTTCAGTCTTCCTTATTCATTGTCCAGTTTTCACATGCTTGGGTCACTTGCATCTTAGTCTGCAAGGTGATATCTTTGCTTTTGAACACTTTAAAGAGATCTCTTGCAGCAAATTTGTCCAGTGTGATGTCTCATTTGATTTCTTGACTGCTGCTTCCATGGTGTTGATTGTGGATCCAAGTAAAATGAAATCCTTGACAAATTCAATCTTTTCTCCATTTATCACAATGTTGCTTATTGGTCCAGTTGTGAAGATTTTTGTTTTCTTTATGTTGAGGTGTAATCCATACTGAAGGCTGTAGTCTTTGATCTTCATCAATAA